>NC_081557.1:69474413-69718736 GCF_022355385.1 Mustela nigripes | reverse complement strand
GTGTGTGTGTGTGTGTGTGTATGTGAGAGAGAGAGAGAGAGAGAGAGAGAGAGATGGAGGTCTTTGGGAAGCAACTCAGAGAGAATGCATATATCCATAACAATAGTTGGCCTGGAATGAAAACCTTTCCCACTGAAACTGTTCGGTGCGTTCAGTGCCCTAAGACAGCCTGGAGATCCATTAGCGAGCCCTCACCACGGGGAACTCACTGCGTCCTTCTGCTCTATGTACATAGTTGTTTGAAAAGTTTTGAAAAGTGATTTAGGAATGCTACTGTCTTTCCTGGTCTCAGTCCAGAAACAAGGCTTTGGTGGAGGACAGGGAGGCAGTGCTGACTGTGGTGAATGGGGAGAGGGGCTCAAGTTCTAATGTTAGAGACCTCCTCCCACCAGCCACCATTTCCTCTGAGCACGTGCAGACTTCTTCCTGCCTTCCTTCCATTGTTTCTTCTTCTCCCTCTTCCTCTTTGCTGCTCTTCACTTTCCTTTCTTCCTACCACCGAACGCCAATGTGGCAAGTGGAAGGGTGATCTGTCCGGAGTGAGTTGGGGGAAAATTGTTTTAGTTCTTTTATATCCCCCCCTCTTAGGTGTTGTAAAGAAGGGAGGAAAGCACATAAATATCTCACTTTGCCCATTATAAATGTTGCATTTTCAAAGATAAAGTCTTATCTATCTGTAAAAAAAATTATTTGGAGAGTCATTGAAAGGAAAGGATCCGTTTAAAAGTTGGGTGGGTTTTTTTGTTTGTTTGTGGGTTTTGTTTTTTTTTTTTCAATTAGGAATTAACTACCATAAAGCCTCACATCCTGTGGTCATGTAGTTTCTAGCACAAATTTGGGATAATAAGTAACTTTACCATTCAAGCTTGCTTTTCTTTGGAGATGAATATTCCTGTTTTTCTTCTCAGTTTGTTTCAAAAGTTCTTACCAATGCTCTCATTGCATAAATGATTGCATTTAAAAATTGGTCTTTAAAGGCAAATAATTAAAAGGTTAGTATTGTTCTTCTGAACCTAGGCATTTCACAGGATGTTGGGTTTCATTTCATTTTGTTTTGTTTTGTTGAGGCTTCCAGTTCAAAGCTTAAGTAAGGAGATTTATTTCTTTTTTGAATTTTGTTTCTTATTGGGATAAATTGACATATAATGTTAGTTTCAGGAATATGACATCATGATTCAGTATTTGTATCTGTTGTGATAGGATCACCACAATAAGTCTAGCTAACATCTTTCACCACACATAGCTAACGATTTTTTTTTTTTTTTTTTTTTTTTTTTTACTTGTGATCAGGACTTTTAAGATCTACTGTCAACTTTCAAAACTACAATATGCTATTGTTAACTATAGTCCCCATGCCGTACATTACATCTTCAGGACTTACTTATTTTGTAACTGGAAGTTTATTTAAGGAGACTTCTTTCTTTTCTCATCAGTCTCCAGGTTTTATTCTGAAGGGAGTGAAGAGATAACAGCTGACCACTGTGTTCTAATCCTAATACTCTATCTAACAATGTGACCCCACATTCTGGCCCCCACTGTGGGGACCCACATCTCCTGTTAGAAACTGCCTTCCCCTCCTTCCCACCCACCTACAGCCTACCCAGACGTCAAGTCCCCCCTTAAGACCATAGGCCTTCAGGAATCTCTCCTTGGATAATCGCCCACCACAGTGATCCTTACTCGCTTGGAATTTCTGTAGCACTTTTTGTTTGTGCCAAACAATCCTCACTTAATTACACGTTATCTTGGATCAGTCTCTAGTGGTTTAAAGCATAGTGTTAAGCACATAATCTGTGTAGCGATTTGAAGAACAGGGCAACGAGTCCACGGGGAGCCAGGGATGGGAACCTCAGGGAAGGCCACAGGCACCCACAGGGAGGAATCATCTTGGGGGAGATGTTAAAATCTAACTCTGGCCCTCAGACAAGCACAATGGCCCTAGCAAAATGGCTAGTCAAATGATTTGAATGTTCAAAGGATTAGAACAAGGAAACTGGTGATGTATTTTTACCATAAGGATATACCTGCCCACAGATCTGGGTAGGTGGTATCCTTTGGTAGGATAAGCTTGGAAACTAAATAGTGCTTCCTCAGATGATGCCTCCGTGACTCTCTCAGTGATGCTGTGAGTGGCCAAAGTTGCTTCCCACTGGCAAATTTTGTCCTAAGATCTTAAATATAGCTGATTGTTTCCCAGTTAAGACTTCGTTTCTCAGAGTTGATTATTTGTTCCTCTCCTCTCTGATCCATTGTATGTAGGGAAATCTCATTTCTATCATTCTGAAGTCCTTGGGGTGCATGTCACTGTGGCCTTCTTTTACCTCCTGCAGTAGGTACCACTAAATACCGAATGAATAATTAGCTAACTCCAGTACCAAATCCTTAATGGCATAGAATACACAAACACTTCTTTATTCAGCATTTAAGAAATAAGTGACTCTATGGGACGCCTGGGTGGCTCAGTGTGTGCTGAGGTCATGGTCCCAGAGTCCTGGGACTGAGCCCCCCACTGGGCTCCCAGCTCAGCAGGGAGCCTGCTTCTCCCTCTCCCACTCCCCCTGCTTGTGTTCCCTCTCTCACTGTGTCTCTCCCTGTCAAACAAATAAAATCTTTAGAAGAAAAAAAAAAAAAAAAGGAATAAGTGACTCTAGCACTTGCTACACACCAGCATTATTGAAGTTAATGGAGATACAGAGATGAGTGGGAAAATAGTCCCTTTTTTAAGAGATTTTACTTTTAAAGGCAGGGGTATAAAACAATTACAATGAAGCATTTTGGGTGCTGTGATAAAAACAGATTGAGACATGAAAGGGGGAATAATCAATTTTACTTATGGGACTCAGGAGAGTTTTCATAGAAAGAGAAATATGTTGGTTAAAATCCCTTCCATGTACATTTTTTTGTTGTTGTTTGTGGATTCCCTTCAATATCAATTCAGGTTATTAAAATCTTGGCCTCTTTCTCATTCATGTCCATTCACTTGTCATTAAATGCTCGGGCCTCGTCTAAGTTTGGAATGAAAGTGTCACAAGACACATCTTTCACTATTTCCTGGTTTACTAAACATGGAATTGTAGCTCAGGACCTGAGCATTCGGTGATCTCATGTGACCATGAGAACACGAGTAAGGAAGGAAGTGCAGAAGTGAGGGTGATGATCTCTCACAAAGCCCCTGTCGGCTAGAGAGGTAGGGTTTTAATTAGGTAGGCAAGTGTCACATCTATGCCTCAGACATCAGGGACACAAATGAAGCTTCGCATCTTCCTGTTCCCTAAGAGCCATCCTCCAAAATATACATGGGCGAAAGGAGAGAATCTGAGAACTCCATAGATCTCAGATTGGCGAAAACAGAATCAGCATGATCTGATGGTGACAGGCTTAAAAATCAGGAAATCCAAGAGACACTCATCCTTATCTGCTTTTGTAGTAAATCAGTTAACATCTCTGTGTATTTATTTACCCATTGGAAGAAAAAGAGCTAGTATTTCTAGTGTTAATCTCTGTCTGTTGGATTTTATAAAGTAAATGAAATGTAGTCCTGTTCTTCCAACACTTGAGCTACTTCAGTCTTCTAAATTGAGAAAAAGATGTACAAATCATCGAAAGAACAATATGAATAAATCTTTAAAAGAGCGATAAGTAAAATAATGCATTTAAAGTAAGAATCAAGAGGTACAAAGGAATATAAATATACATATAAATATTTGAAAGAACAAAATGTATAAATCTTTGAAAGATATCTTAATGCATTTTGATGTCTTTTTGTACACTAGAAATATTTACACAGATGTTGCCATCATATCCATTTTCTAAGTAGCACAAGGTTTTCTTTCTAAAAAGGGGACCAAGGGACAGTCATATTGTGGAGCATTTGTCATTAAACAGACCGTATTTTATTAAAAGCATTTCTTAAAGCTGTTTCAATTTTCATGTTATCCTATTGAGGATAACAATTCTGAAAACTTGCGAACTGCTGGTAAAAATACCATTTGTATTCTAAGTATAATACTTTCCTATCTAAGAAAAGTTGTCTCTGGTTCTAGGATACCAAAATATAGTAAATAAATTTGTGTTTTCCATATCCACACCCACCTTCCTGCCTTTGAGATCTGTGTGTGATTTTGCAAGACGGAATGTTATATGAAAGTGAACACGAAATGACTGGATTTCTGTGCAGCCCCAAGAGTCTACAATGTTCCAAAAATTAAATTCCCCAAATCACTGGAAATTTCTGGTATAATAGACGCTATTGCTTTTCCCGGTATAATGGAATGAGGTGCTCTTTCAGGTGTTTATTCCCTACTGGTGGGAAGAAAATACTTGTCAATTCGTAGGGCTGATTGATCAACTCATATGCCTTGATTACTTGTGTTCAAGGCACCATGCCAGGTGCTATGGGGATAATACAAATAAGAAGTTTATGTTTCCCTCGCCAGGATGCTAACAGTCTAGTTAGAAAGACTAGAAGCATGGTGGGAAATGCTTTTTAACATGAGACACACGAGGCAGCATCTAATAAAGGGGTGTCTAGATAGAGCTTGGAGACTCAGAGGTCTCCCTGTGGTTCCTGGGATTGTGGATGGTCTGTTGGAGGAGGAGATGGCCCCAGAGGATCTTTCCAACTGTTTCCAAAAGAAAATGAATTTGAAAACACTCAGATGCATAACTGCTCCTTCTAGAATACTGTTACAGTTTATTTCTTTACGAATTTAACCACATTTTCGATACTGTATTGTTTTCTTTGTGCCATTCATAGATTTCTTGGTGGTTTGGGGTTGCGTTTGTGTTTTTCTTCTCTCTTGACTTATCTGAGAAATTCTGGCACTAGCAGGTTTGGGATGTTTTCGTTCAGACATTCTTAAGTTATTTGGTAAGGTCTTTGTTGCATTTTTCTGCTTAGAAACTGCTTTTCTTTTTCTTTGTTTAAACCCTGAACTCAGTAAAAGCTCTTTATTTTTATAGACTGCTCAGTAAAGCAATATCTTCGGAGGGGAGAGAATAAAAAATAATCCCCCTGCCACTGGAAGTAGCTACATCTTCAGAAAATATTTCATACGTTTAAGAGATGTCAGAGAGAGCCTTACAAGAACATACATGCACATGGTTACAGAAAAGAGAGCCTAGTACTTTCGATGCCCATATCAGCAGGCCTCAGAATTGCTTGTGAACGACTGGAAACCATGGCCATCTGCCAGCCAGAAGCAACATCACCAGAATGGAATTCACAGTTACACTGTTAAGACTTATAAATACAGTGAGGGTCCAGGAGCCAGGACCTTCAGGCAAAGTCAGGCTTGTCTGGTCTGGTCTGGTCCGGCTGACTGAGCAAGCAAGCTCTCTTTTTGCATGAGGCCTTCCTCAGTCTCAGTGACTAAAACCATTTGTCCCCAAAGTGAAAATGTCCCAAGGGATGGGGGGTGGGCAGCGACCGTCCCTTTTCTTGTCACACTGTCGTCGTTGGGGTGGAAGTCATCCTGGGAGGAAAGTCAGGGGGTTGCATGGTTGGTCTGAGGACAGTCTTTGGAAGTTAGGAGAGTAAAATCATTTTTGAATGTGAATTCATTTCCCTTCAGAGAAACTGTGCCAAATCCTAGCAACGGGGTGCTGTCATAAAGGATGAAAGTAAAATAAGTTGAAGAGCAGTTACCCATAAAGAGTGGTAGGAAGCCAAGAATGAAACCTGGCGATGGCCGGGGTTTCAGGGAAAGGGCTGTGAAATTAGCCAATGCCACTGCGAGTGAGCCAGGCAGTACAAGTGATAGGAGACCAGCAGCGGCGACTGCACGCTTAGCAGAGATATACTCTATGGGTCCTTTCTCCCCTGGCCTACTCAACAAGAAGGGCAAATGGAGAGCCGAGTTGGTGATGATCTCATTCAGCAGAGGCCAAACCGGAGCCTGCAGCAAAAGCCATCGAGAAGTACTTGCTCTCCACCAGGTAGCAAGTGAAACCCACGGTCTGCATTTTCTCATTTAAACTCGGGACAACCCTGGGAGGAAACTCCTACTATTATCAGGGTTTTACCCACGAGGAGACTGAATCTTAGGAAAAAATCATGCCAAAGGTCACATAACTGAGTAGTGAGAGGATGGTCTTTGTTTGACTTCAAATATCTTTAACTTCAGAGCCCACACTCCAAACCTGCGCCGTTCTGCTCATTTCTTCGTTTCCTCACATATTCATGCAGGTATCCTGTAACGGCAGCGTGCCAGGCACTAGGCTAATAAGAGGAGGGTAAGAAAAGTCACCTCCTACTCTGTACTCTTGGCATGAAACTTACAAGTTCACCATGGCTGAGACATAACAGTCGCGGAAGAATCACATCACTATTAACAGTGCCTGATGACGAGTCACATTCAGGAAAGATGAGGAACAAGAGAATGGCTAGGTATTAGGAAGGGCATATCCCATTTGGTCAGGGAACCAAGAGCTATGCTAAGTAATTACGAGGAGAGGTGTGCATACTACGAAAACTTGGTTATTATTCGGGGGAGTTGAGGAGAACTTTCCTGAGAAAGACTTATGTTTCAGATATGAAGAATTAAAGGCTGATCCCTAGTTGGAGAGGAGAAGAGGCTGGGGGAGCTGGGGACTAGCAGATACCAGAGTCCTGAGGCCTCCGAGAATGACAGATTACCAATTCTGGGAGTCCTTACTGATGGGCAGTGTAAACTCCAGGCTCGTCACCTTTAGTGTGTTTCATATTGCTCAGCCGCACGTCAAATTTCTGACTGTTTCCCAAATGAATTTACACACAACACACTCATTGTTCTTTATGCCTTTTTAATTTGTTTGTTTTCTGCCAATTTTTTTGTGATTGGGCTCTCAGGGTTTGAGGGAAACAAGAGCCACATGCTTCATTATTGCTGTATTACAGTTTCTAAGGTTCATGCTCTTTGATATTTAATAAATACACCTTTAGAGTAAAGAGAAAGTGGATAGTAAATGTCAATTCAGAGGATGATAGAACTTAGTTGTTTTCACTGATATGCTCAATTAGGAATTGACACTGCCTGTAAAAAAAAAAAAAAAAAAAATTCATCTTTCTATACTAGGTGAGCTTGGAAATAGATTTACTTTTAATTTTTGCTAAGTGAAGCTTTTTAATATTACTTGAAACTAAATGGAAAATTTTCCAAATTAATGCTTGGCAGTTTAGCACATGGGGCGGGGGCAAAATCTTTCCTCTAAAGCAGCTTTTCCAGGGAACAGATTAGTATTAATTAGGGGATGTTTTACTAATGGAATATTTTTCTTGCCATTGATGTCACTGTCCTCCATCCTGGAGGACAGCATTATTGACAGTGATTGCTCATCTGTGTGATAGACTATAGGCAGACAGACCATTTCACATTATTCCATTTGCCCCACACCCTGAGACAATTGACTTTGGATTGAAAGCCTGAAGCTGTTTATCAGGCCTGGCAATATTTGGGACCCTACCTGCTAACACTGTCATTGGTCCAGAGACTCTTCTGGATTTCCACCCATCTTCTGTCTTCATTACAGAAAATAACTCGTAGGGAGTGCCTGGCTGGCTCAGCTGGGAGAGCATGCAACCTTTGATCTTGGGGTCATGAGTTTAAGCCCCACATGGAGCTTACTTAAAAATAAATAAATGAATAAACAAACAAAATAATTCTTCAATAACTTCTCACACAACTGAGTAGGACCCCATCAATCTTTTTATTATCTGTAGTAGATAAGATGGTGGAGAATACGGGATGCTCCCTATCATATTTATCTTTGCATCTCCGAGGCTTAGAGCAGAGATTGCCTGATAGCAGATGATTTAATAAGTATTTATTAAGTGACTGACAGAGTGAATGGCAGTCATGTCAACTGCAGTCAGTCAGAGGTGGGCTCCAGATCACAACTTTTGGTAACCACCTCAAATTTTCTTGCTACTTTTAGGAGTTAATGATCATAGATTTAAAACCATGAATATGTACAGTGGAAGTGCTAGGCTATTTCTATAATATTTGTATCAGTTATCTATTCTGAGTAACAAATTGCCTCAAAACTTAGGATCCTGAAACAAATTGTCTCACAGTTTCTGAGAGATGGAAATCTGGGGACAGCTTAGCTGGAGAGTTCTGGTTTGGGGTCTCTCACGACATTGCAGTCAGGCTCTCTGCTGGGGCTTCGGTGATCCAAAAGCTTGAGTAGGGTTGGAGGATCTGTTTCCAAGCTCACTCATGACTGTTGGCAAGAGACCACAGCACATGGGCTTCTCCATGGAGCAGCTTGATTATCCTCATGACATGGTAGCTGGCTTTTCCCAGAGCGACTGATCCAAGAGAGATCCCTTTCGTGAACTGGCTTCCCAAGTTCCATGCTATCACATCCCCTGAATTCAATTCCCTAGAATAGAGGTGATTCATTAAGTTGAACCTACTACATTCAAGAGGAGCTTAATTAGGTCCTACTTTGGAAGGGAGAAGTATCAAGGAAGTAGTGGACATCTGAAACCACTAAACTATCTAAATATTGAAATCTTTCCAATATATTAACATGAATTGCATGCTTTTTTAAGTGGCACAATATATCACAATGTTCCATTTGTCAATAAGAAGTGCTTTTAGACAAAGTGCTTTTCCTGGAAATTAGCAAACTGTTTTAAAATGTTGTAAGTAATGCCATTTAAAAAAAAAAAAAAAAAAACCTCATAGTCATGAGAACAAGAATCACTAGTACTTGAAGAATCCAGCTAATGACTTAATTTTATCTATTTTCTTTTATTCCTCTGAAGTAGATTGCAACAAATTCAAATTAAAACAAATTAAGAACATCTACTTTGTACCAAGTACCATGTTACATGCTATGGGAAGGGCATGTATGAAAAAGATAGAGTCGATCCCAAAGAAACTGAGCAGAGATGATGGACACATGCCCAAAACTTGATACAATACTAAGCTCGCTGTAATGAGTTTTCTAATACAGGCACAGAGACAGTGCTATGGGAGCACAAGGAGAAAAAAGTGAATTGACATTGGAAAATGAGAAGACTTCTTGCAAAAAGTGCCCCTTGAACTGGACCTAAAAAGATTAGAGGCCATCCAAATAGATAAGATGGTGGTAGGAAGGACACAGAGCTCAGAACATGGAAGTCTCCTGGGGTGGGCACAGTGGGGAGGAATGCTGGACTCTAAGACGGGAAGGAAGGTACAGGCTGGGCAGCGGGGACCTGCCAAAGGGTTTGAACAGGGGTATTATTGAATAAACAAGCAGACTCCTACTTTAAGAACTAAAGCACATGGAAATTACAACAACAATAACTATTTACTATATTTACTCTCTCCTAAGCGCGTTAGACGTGGTATCTCTAGTCCTCGGTGACCCCTGATGGGTGCAGTTATTGTCATCGCCATTTTACCGATTAAGAAACTAAGGTTTAAATAGTTGAAATAAATTACCCTGCTAGTGAACTGGGGAGTGATAATTCAAATCTGGGGTTGTCTGACTCCAAAAGTCCATGTTTTTAACACACATGTATAACTCTTTCCTTAATACATTATGAAGAAAATGTTGGGAATGTGTTGAAAAGTACACATGGCTTGTCAATAAATAGTTTAGGGAACTTAATTATGAGACCCTAAGAACTTAGTATCCTTGTCTCTTACTTTTTTAGCCCTATCTTTAAACCAAATTCCTTACTGGAAACATACAGTAAACTGCCAGGGACAGCAGTGGGGCAGGGAGGGGGAGGAGAGGAAATCCAGTCTTGTTGAACCTAAACCAATCACCAAAAGGAAATAGTTCAAAAGAACAGTACTACTATAAGCGTCAAAAAAAGGAAAATACCTAAGCAGACCTGCCCCTGAACATTTGCAGGGCTCAGGGCAAGACAGATGGAAGCCTATGTACCATATATCTAAATATTAAAAAGTTATAAATCAGGATAACAAATGGTTAAATCAAATAATCTCTCTTTTCCTAGCTTGCTTGACAAATATAAATGCAGAATTACAAAATGGAAAAATACATGGAAAACTATGGTTCTTCTGTGACTAAAAGGCAATGACATATCCAATGACTGAATTTAATTATTATTGAGCATACCTGGGTAGCCTACTGCTTTCATGAACAATTAAATTAGGTTATACCCAATTATAAAATAATTATTCCTAAAATTTATTTGCCTTCATCTGCAAATCCCTAGTCTTGTTCTCATGACAAAGATTTTCATGTAACTTTTTTCTGTTGACCAGAGTGATCTAAACTTTAGATTTTAAAGTATTAAAAGTGAAATGTAACTTATTCAAACATACACAACTTGAATATATTTTATTTTCATCACAATGTAAATTAAACAAATGTGGAAAAATAGAAATTGTTTTTTGTGTTCTCAGAAGTTATTTTTCATCTAAAATCTTCAGTTTTCTGTGAGATAAAGGGCCAAACTCAGTTTAATTAATGAATGTAAGATTTAAATAAAAGTGGTTTAAATGAAGCTGGAATTTTTTTAACTTAATCAAATTCTAGTAAATATTTTTATGAAGGTAAAATTGTGAGCAGTATTGACTTAATTGCCAAAGAATCTCAATCACCCAATTCACTTCTAGCCTACATCCGTTTAACTTTAAGAGGACTAAGAGTTGTTTGATACTATGAGATACACTTCCACCACACCATGCGACTATTGGCAATATGTTGTGCTGATAGGCGAATACTTCTAGAACCAGGAATTAGAACATGAAAAGAAGCAACAAAATGGAAGCTTGGCGCTACGAGAAAATGATACCATTACCCTTTGCACTCATGCTGAGATGAAAGACTTGACAAGTTAATTCATTTGTCTTGTTCTTACCTAAGCACTTCTGCTGCTGTATTCTCCTTGCCCTTCAAAGAAGTGTCCTCTGACATCGGCATCGTCCTAGCCACCCCTCCTCAAAATGAAGCCACCTTGGGCTTCCAAGACACAGAGCAGGAGATATGGAGAAGCAATCCCCTTCAGAGCCTGAACAGTGCTAGTCACGACAGCAGAAGTTTGGAGTGCCTCATGATGCTGTGCGGCACTGAGCACCGAATTCCAAACGTGTGTGTTTGTCACACTCGTGGTCCCCCACGTCAAGGTGCAGGCTGTTGCTCAGCGTGGCTTTCCAGGTTACAACAGCGAGATGCATGTCAGGGTGGGCGGGAGGTGGGGATCACAGGGACAGGCTGCCCACATGAAGACTTCACCTATAAACGTTTCTCACTATGAAAATGTCTGGTTTTAATAAAAAGTCACCAGATTGTACCAAGAGAAAAAGGAAGGTTACAGGGATCCTTATGAATATGTGACCAAGTAGAAGATGGAAACTGGGAGGAAGTGAAGTGAAATGCAAGGGAATGAGATATTGGAAAAAGGGAATAAAAACCAGCCGAGAATGGAAACACCTGAAGAGCAGTTCTGGAAGCTTCCACTCCTTGCTGCTGTACGAGTGACCAGCTCCTATGTATACTGACCTGACTCTTCTACTCCCGTCTGCAAATAAAGCAACATTTAGCTGTTTTCTATTAATACTGAGGTACTCTGAGACTTTGGGGATCTTCAGTAGCAGAATCGAGACTGGGGAACAGTAAAAATAAATAAATAAATGGAAATGGAAAAAAAAATAATAAGTAGCTCGCACAGACTGCCACTCAGATCTTCCCAATACTGTGCAGAAGCACAACGAAGTAGTGATTTTGGTTTTGTGCTTGAAGACAACCTCTGTACGACTTTTGAAGTGATTCAAGGCTGTCCATGTGTTATCCTTATAATTGAAACAGTATTTCACCGCTTTTCCCAGAGTAATAGTTTTAGGGGTGGGGGTTTCAAACCCTGGGTACAGCCTGGCCTCCACAGTGTGACCCTGTTCCCAAAATGACAGGGGCTATGGAACAGATGGCCCAGACTGATGACAGCAGGGTTGGGGTTGTGCTCATGGGGCCAACTGGGACACCAGAGAAGGGAAGGCACATGGCTGTTTCTGAGAATGGATGGGTTTGGAATGCTTTTAAAGTTACTCATCAATGCAAATAAGATAGGAGGGAACTCAGGAACGTGCTATTCTCTGGGGGTACCAATGGGAATGGCGAGGTCAGTTACTACAAAGCCTACATAATCAGACACGGTGAGTTGTCTCACCTGGGCGGCCGTGGTTTGTGTCACTGGGTTGTTGGACAGCTGTGTTACAGCAGTGTAGTGGTGAAATCATTATTTAGTAATGATCACAGTGATAATGACCCTGCGCTACACATGGGTAGTGCGTCTTGTAAGCGCCCAATAAGTACTTACTGAATAAATACTCGTTCATCAATTGGCTCAACAAATGCCCACTGAATACCTGTTATAAAAAGAACTGGTGGGTCCTGACACGAAGGTGAACGTGTTTCAGCCAGAGCCTTCCCAAGAGATTATAGTTTTGCAGATGTTATGGCGATGACAAACAAATGGCCCAAGATGCTTTTTTTTTTTTTTTTAACATTAAGGATTTTGAAATTGATTTTTGGAAAAAGCCAGTAGAGAACTCAGAGGATGTACTGAAACTTACGTGTGTGTGTGTGTCTGTGTTTGTGTGTGTTTAACATATCCCAATATTAAGAAAACCTTACTCTTCTCCAAGTTATTCTATAATATAACTGGAAATAAAATATTGAAAACCCAATCTCACACATGGTCCAGATGCCAAAAAAGTCACTTTTCATTCAGAAGAGCACTGTCCATGGCATTGTTTTATTTTTAAGTTAACATAAGGAAAAAGAATATGTATGACAGCAGATTACAGGAAAGAGGCTCCTACTTCACTTCTAAGTTATGCAACTTCCTCACTGATGACCGAGAGAAAAATAAAGAGGCAGCAAATAATAAAGGGTAAGGCAGGAAGTATGTGGTGACAGGAGTCCCAAGAGGGCTCACCAGCCCAGTGCCACTAAGGAAACACATCTCTAAGGCAGTTAAAAGTTGTCCTGCTTCTCGCATAATCCCAAGCAGAGCACAAGGCCGTGGTTTAAATGTGTGCAGAGAAGTGGAGAAATAAGAAGAGAGTAAGGTCTCCGTCTCACTGAGGGAGTGAGACTCCCTCGTGGGTCTCCGGGCAGCTGGGAATTTGGAGCCTCCCCCAGCACTCATGCAGTGGTTCTTCAGTCAGTTCACGTGGGTCCTGATAAGTGTGACACACCAGAGGGAGTGTGGATTCAAAACAGATATAAAGGTAATCCCTTTGGCAGTAATACTAACTGCCCACCACCATCCAGTGGTTACTAGGAGTTGACAGGACACACACATGATCGCGCCTAAGACAACAACACTGGCAGAGGGATTATTAACGCCGGTTTCTCGAGGGACGCAAATAATCAACTCGGGACTTAGAGACTGTGTGTGTCCAACGTGACAAAGCTGAGAAGGGGCAGAGCAGCCTTTGAGGCCCGTAAGGAGACTCCAGGGCTCACACTGGAAATCGTAGTGCTGGGCTACCACTAGCTACGTGTTTTTCCTCAGGGAATTTGTAAAGGGAAGGTTGGTTCCTATGTTACGCAGAAGGTGTTAAACGATGAACGGTGGAACGGTGTGACCAATAAAATCTAGAGGGATTGGGGTGCCAGAGAACTCACGTCTGAGGGGATGTGGGAAGTCCTCCTGGACAAGGGGGGATTCACGGCTGGTTGCTGGAGAATGAGAAGTGCTTACATTGAGAAGGGAGGGTTCCACAGGATCTGTTTTCAGGAGGTCCTGTTTTATTGTCTTACTCACCTTGACTGGCACTAATGAACGTCAAAGATTTCAACAAAAATAAATACATTGAGGGTCCACTATGTGAG
Organism: Mustela nigripes; assembly: GCF_022355385.1. NCBI lineage: Eukaryota > Metazoa > Chordata > Mammalia > Carnivora > Mustelidae > Mustela > Mustela nigripes. Next base: position 69,704,948 of record NC_081557.1, on the reverse strand, counting down.
GGGCGTTCTTTTTGTTGCCTTAAAGCTTTTTAACATTCTTTTAAAGAACTGGTTAATCTCCAGGGTCTAGATCCATTAGACCCCAAGCCAGATGGCTCTGGGGAGCCTCTGGGAATGGCTGTGGAACCGCCTCCACTTTCGCACATACCCATGAAAGAATGGTCCCTTGGGAATTTTGCAGACCTGCAATGTGGAGATAATGTAATTCTGGTCATAATTCAACTGCCCCAGATAGAGAGTTGCCAGATTTAGCAAATACAAACACAGGAGGCCCGGTTAAATTTGAATTTCAGACGAACAACAAGTAATCTTTTAGTCCAAGTATGTCCCCAATATTGAATGGGATGTACTTATACTTAAAAAGTTATTTGTTGTTTATTGAAATTCAAATTTAACCAGGCTCCTCTATTTTTCTGGAAACTGCAGCCAGATAGGAACTGGGGGGAATATTCTGAGATTTTAATTTCCTTGGCATATGTAAATACTCCTCTGTTTTTGAAAATATCAAATCCTTTTTTTTTTTTTTTTTAAAAGAGGAAAGGAAAAGAAAAACAAAAAGTATCACTAGGGTTGCACACGCATATGAGATGTGTTCTCTTTTAACATGAAATCAGTGGAGCAGGAAAAGAGTTACATCGCAAGATAATTTTGTGGAACCAATATAAATCCTGTGTTTTTATACCTTGCATTTTAGTTCAAAAAATTTAACCTTAAAATAATAGTTAGGGTTAACCCAAGTAACTCCCTTACTCTGCATCAAGATAAAAATGCATTTCAGGCTATGTACCCTGAGGATAAAAAAGAACTTGCTGAAAACTGGATTTCCGAGTAATGCCCCCATTAAAGATGACAAGTGGGGTTCACTGAGGAGGCATATGCCTTCAGACTGAATTTTAAGAATGACGATTGTTTTTTAAAGTCGGAGTCAAATATCAGTCTTTAAACCAAGTTAAAGTCAATGCTGCAGCTGCCTTCGGTCTCTGTCACTGCTGTGAAAAAAATTCAAAAGGCGCAATCAAACATTTTTTTTCTAGTGCATTTTTTAAAACAACTCGAAATCAACACAAGCACACCAAATGCAGAGAGCAAATGTTTTTACCTATTTAACGTCTCCCTTGCTTATTATTATTAGTAAGATAAACTAGTCTCAAGAGCAGTAATGCACTTCGAGAGAATGTAAAGCATGAAAGGTAAAATGAAGTCTTGCAGAGGGAGAGACTTTAAATCACATTTAGACATAAATCCTTTCGGGTCACAGTCCCATAGATTACCAGCATCTGCTAAACCTAGATAGTTTATAATCACTAAAATTGTTTTAATCTTCCTATGGAAGGCTTACCAGAGAAGTACTGAATTACACTGGGTTAATACTTCTAAGGATGAACAGTCAAGAAATCGATGCATAAATTAATGCAGTGGCTACATAGTAACATCTAAGGTTTGTAACGTATCTGAACCAGGCAGCAGTTATCAAAAGATATAGCACTCCATTAGGGTGATATGTTCTCAGCCCCGTAATCGCCTGGAAAGTTGCCAACCATTCTTTGCCCTCCCCCACTCCTGCAATCATTGCTGACCTGTCATATTCTTAACCTTCGAGAAGAGAGGCTAAAGGTTGGGTTTGTAAAATAGGGAGAAAGCCATGAAAGCAAAAGCACAGATACCCCAGTGAGGGAAGACACGAGAACACACTATCAGTGGTTGGTGTTCTTTGGATCAAAGCTTCCGGTCATCTCAGATGTGGTCTGTCTCAGAGCCTGACTACCTTCCACACCCTGAGTGGGAGCAGTACAGGGAGCGTTTGGTGCTGGGTGAAATGTACGTTACGCACCCTGGCAAAATGTCACCATGCTGGACGAGGTCTTGGTTCTGTAGGTGGGCATTTGAACTTGTGTAAGTGCATAGGAATGAACATTCCCCTCCACTGACTTTCCTGGGACTGAGGGAAGTATTTCAATGCCATAGAGGTATAAATCAACAAATTATCAAATAGCTAAGTGAATTCTTATTCTACTTTAAGAGGAATAGCAATATAGCATGTAGTAAGCGGTTGAGTAAAGTGATTATGTTCCATGCATTCATGCATCCATTAAACGGAATCTATCGGTCTGGCTTCTCGTTCCACACCCCCATCGCCTCTCTCTCATGGTCCCCGGTCTCTAGGCAGACGCACTGTTTTCTGGACAGTGCGCTATATCGCCTCTTATATGCCTGTTTCCTTCTGCATGTGTTCCTGCCCTTGCTGGGGTTCCCCTCGGCTCTCCGTCTCCCTGCTGAGAGCCACTTCTTCAAAACTTAATTCAGAAATCACCCTCTGACCTCTACTTCCCGATATCACCCAGAGTTGGATGCCCCTCTGCTGTGTTGCTTTGGCCTTGTATTCATAGTCTCTGGGAGAAAGCACATGACATTGGAGTCCAATGAGTTGTTTCTCTGCATGCCCATCTCAGTGAGACCAAGAAATGTTCTTTTTCTGCTTTTGATTCTCATAACAGAGTATGATATGTGGCCCATACGGGTGATCGTATGCATTGGATCCGTGAATTAATAATGAACGGGCAGTGTGCCCCTGGTCTGGACGCCGCGGGAGGGGGTATAAGAAAGATGCGCTACCGAACCCCTGACACCGGCAGGTAAAACATCTAAATTACAAAGCTCTGAACTTAATGGCACCAGTGTGAGGAGGAGTGAGGGTAAAGTTCCAAGGGAAGGTTCGTGGAGAAGGTGATATCTAAGGTGGGCTTTGACAGGGGCATTAAAATGGGAGAAGGCAGTGGCCTCCTCTTCCTGGTAGGTTCACCGGAATGTAGACTTTTGGGCAAAGAAGTCAGGACATGGACTGTCAAGAGAAGGCCAAGAATGAGTGTGGGCTTTACACTAAGAAGGAGGTTAAATTCTTCCCATTCTTCATTCTAGGCAACAGTGGGCTCTTTTTCCAGTACCCAGTTTTATGACTCCTTCCTCTGCTCTAGGAGGCTTGCCTCCTTCCACTAATAACATGTGTAGATGCTGTCAGTGGTGTTCCTGAGGACTGGGGATACATCCATCCTGCAAATATTATGCGAAATAATTTTTTTAGCCAATTGAGTATGGAACTCTGCCTCAAAATATGCAGTATTCATCTTAGCCTTGACCTTTCTTTCCTGTTCTTCTTTTACAATTTTATGAAATACATTCTGGGGTCCCTTTTGGCCTAAAGCTAAAAGCTAGAAAGCATCCTTGTTGCCTTTTTCATCCTAGCCTGCAGCTTTTCAATGTCTGCAGTTGGAAACACCATCTGATGATGGAGGATAACAAGTCCAAGGGCAAAAAGCAGTGAGCTGAGGCGAGGGAGCAGCCGGCAGAGCGGAGGCGCAGCTGGGCCAAGTTCAGCAGCAGGTGTGGAGGCGGAAGTGCAGGGGGCAGGTGGGCACGTCAGGTGGCGGCAGGGTTCAGTGGGCCAGTCAGCGAACTGCTCACCGAGACAGTCTGTTTCCACCTTTCTGCACCACACCGAGCCAGCCACTGACCATTTCCTCCCTCAGATTTGCTCATCCTCAAAGAGGGAATCACAATGTGTCTTCCTCAGAGGAATGACTGACCAGTGTCTCATTCGGGAGCCACTAATAGAAATGGTCACGAAGACCTTTGAACACAAGAAACAAAGCACACAAGTAAAAACAACAGGAAGTGGAAAAGAGAGCACTCTGTGACCCGAAATGTTCTGTGTCATATGCCGGTGTCAGAAGGTTATAAGGCTCCAGTGAGATGTGTCACTTAGGAGGACGGTAGAGCCCGAGGACCCAGTAACTGTGAACCCGGCACCCTGTTCCGACTTCTCAGGGAGCACGTGCTTCTCCTGGAGCATTTGTGTCTGCGAGGGCATTGCCCCATCCTCAGCCTGTCCCCTTCTCAACTTTGTACAGACATAAGTGGCTGATTTGCTCTGCTACACAAATGACTCATGCTTTTGTGAGCTCCAAGCAGCAGGTCCTTCAGCAGCTTTTCTTAGCTCTGAGGACAGAAAAGAGGCACCCAGAGGCACATCTCTTACAGGCCAGGTCTTTTTGATTTGTGAAGCAAAGACGGGGAGGGAATGATCAGACCCTGAGCTCAATTATGCAAGATCAGCTAGAGAGTGAAACACGGAACTGACTTCAAAAGGCACCCGATTCTTTCAAAATCTTCAGCCTATGCTTCCGAATTGGACCCGAGTTCAAATTCTCAGTTCTCACGAGCGGTCAAAGCACGTACATCTGGGGCATTTCAGTACACGTGGATGTAATTAAGAACTTCGGGAGGGAAAGGCAACTGTCTGCAGCTATGAGCACACATCAGCTCTCTGACAGCCTCTGGAATCCAGCCGCCTTTAGAGGGTGGTGTGGGTAGCCAGCCACGGCTTTCAGGACAGAGATTTCAGCCAAGGATCTAGAAGCAAGTGTACAGCGTGTTCCATGTGACTATGAGCATGCCTCATCTGGAAGAGAACTGTACCAGCAGTTCCTGGAGTTTTCTTGGTTATTTAAACCCTCTGCCTTAAAGCGGAGTTCACGGCTTCTCAGCATCGGCAGCCGGGTCCCGTTTTGTTGTATGCTTTCACAGAAAGAATAAGAAACCATAGAGGAAAATGGGAACTAATGTCTCCACGGAGCGTATATCCCTCGTCACATTTAGTCCTCATAAGAACCCTGAAGAGTTCGTGCTCTTTTCTCCTTTTTGACAGACTTTTTCAAAACCAAAGCTCAGAAAAGCTCAATAGATTGTCTAGGATCTAGATACCTAGAAATGGAAGTGCTGGAATTAGAATCCAGGATTTCTTGACTCAAAAACCTATGTTTCACCCACAGCTTCAGTTCACCAGAATAACTTGGGCATGGCCTCAAAACCTATGCAGGAAATGTGTCTTAAAAAGGAATCATTTTTTATTATTCAACTATTCAGCTGTTTAGGTATTATATTACTAGAAATTCTGAGCACCAATAATCAAATGAAGGAGAAATACCTTCACTATACACGCATACACACACACACACAATTTATTTGTATGTATATATTTTTTAAATTGTCTCTGTTTCAGGACTGGGAATGAGCATAATTAGAATTCGCTGTTGGACTTGTGTCCACTTGAACCTGATCTATTTTGTCTAACGTTTCTTTGCAAAGCTCTCGAATGCATTGTTAGCCTATCTGATCCTGTCGTCTAGAGACCACAAAGTATTTCACATCTTACCCAGGGAACCGATCCCTTAAGGAAGAGAGGGCATTCTTCACTGACATTTCCTAATTTAAATCCATTGAATGTTGTTTCAACTGCCATTTTAAGGGCAAAGTAAAAGCAATGCGTCTGTAAAGAACTCTGTCACTTTTCTCCACGTGATGACTAACAGTGGAGAACTTAAAACCTTATCCTTGGTATCTTTTGGAGTCCAGACAATTCAACGCTCTCTTGGGATGAGTAAATATCAGCCTGTTCCCAGGAAGATTAACTAGTAAGATGATGGAGGAAAAGCTGCTTCTTTTTAGAGAGCTACACTTAAATTGGCCTCTATACGTCGTCTTAAGACAGAACCTCGGATGATTCATTTCCCTGGTGCTATGATTTCTAGAAAGAAAAGATATTTTATACAGTTTTAAGAGTAATGGTAGTTTCTTTCCAAGGTGTTAATTTTAGTTCCACAGTTAAGGTTTGTTAATGTAATATATTTACTGGCTTTTAAAAGGCCTTAAAGGAGAGTAGAATTAGCAGACCTGTGCTTCAGGGGACCCCATTTCTGGTCTATACTTGTAGGCAGATCCTCAATTTCTTTACCTGTTGTGGGAGTGGCAACTCTGATCCAGCGTCCTTCCTAGCTTCACATATAAAGGGTAATAAAAAATGAAGAATATTTAAGTACTTTGGAAGTTTTGAGATTCTCAGTGAGAAACAAAGCGTGAGTTTTGTGGATAGAAAGCCCCAAACTGAGAATTCAGCTCTGCTACCTATCACCTGTCTGGGAAAACTTCCTTAACTCCGTGCATCTTGATTACCTCATCTGTAAAGTGAGCCCAAATTAGTTCCTACCACGGGGGAAGCTGTGAGGAGCAAAGGGGCTACTGACCCTAATCAGAACATAAAGAAATTAGGGCCCCAGCTGGAAGTGACTTACCTAAGTTCACCCATCCACAAAGACTTACTGTGCTCTACCAAGCCGTGCGTTTGGAGGGGTTCCTGAGCTATGTTGCTTCAGTTAGCATGTGGCCTCAGCTGGTAGGGACACCCCCTCTCAAAACTGAGACCTGTTTTTTTGCTCCTTTGTGTCGGCAGGAGCAGTCCGATCGCTGACTCTTTCTTGTTTATGGGCTGATGACTCATTTATAAGTTATCTAAGCCTCCCGTTCTTCCTCTCTTGCTCTCCTCTGCCATCTCTGCTCATGGGAACATATTCTTTCTGCTAGCACTTCTCCTGGAGATTGTGAAAGAGTGGCGAGCAACAGTGAGTTAACTCCTTATTAGCAGCCTCTCAAGGCAGCGCCAAGCTCTTCTTCCTGAGAAGTTTTCCGGCTACTTTGATTTCTGCGTGGCCACTGGCCTCGTTCTGCTCTGCTCGCTCCTCCTTGCTCTATTCTCCTGTAAAGTCCTTAAATGTTAGCACTCCTCGGGGATCGGCCCTTGGTCTTTCTTCTCTCTTCATGCTTTTTGCTCTCCCCGGACGATCCCATGCGAGCTTGTGTCCTTGGTTACATCCATCTGCTAACCGGCGACTCCTAAATCCAGGATCTTTCACACGGGTGCCCACATTATCGCCATCTCCAGATGCCCACTGGACATGTTTGCCCGTGTCCTACGGCACCTCCAACAGGCTGTGCCCACCACAGCCCTGCTCGCTTGTCCCCCGTGTTCTCACTGTCTCGCTCGTGCACACACACACACACAGCACTTGCCTCTGCCTGTCCTTCTCGACCCCGAGTGCACACTCCGTATCTATCCACTGCACAAATCATCTTCATTTTATCTTCAAATTCTTACGTCTGGACCCCTTTCTCATCTCTGATAAAGATGTACCAGTTCAGCTCTCTTCTTTTTCCTTCCTGTGTTAGCATAATGACCTTCGAAGTTCCTCTGTGGCCTACTTCTCTCTCCATTTTACCTAATTTGCCTTGTGTATTCCACAAGAGATAATTTTAAAACCAAAATGTATCTTTGTTGATCTCCTATTAGACATATTTTGCTAGATCCTCGTTGCCTACAGAAGAGTTCTGCATAAACTTCACTGCCTGCAGAGGAACCACATACACACAGACGCACCCTCGATTAGAACTCCAACCTCCTTCCAACCTCTCTCCACAAGGTACCCCATGGGCCATTGTGTTCCAATCGCAATAATTAATTTGCTGCTGTTCCCCAAGTGCTTGTCCTATAAGAGCTGTGTGTTTTAAAAAGTAATCGTTATATTTAAGCTAATCTGATTTCAGATTTCTAATTATTATATTAGATATATATATAAAGATAGATGAGGGTGATAAATCTAAAAATAGTCCAATAAATAGAATGACGTTGGCATAGCGGGCAGTTTGAGGAGGGAGTGCACATACGATGCTATAGAAAAGGAAGAGACAAAAGAATTCTCAAACTTAATTAAACCAATTATACTCACATATGCTACAGTGTAAAATCGTATTAGAACTTGAGTGATCCATCCATATGCTGGTGTTAGAAAAGTTTCAAAGTGTGTAGTTAATTATTTAATATGGTGCTTAGAGATAAGAAGACAATAATAATAATTATACAGCCCTACCCCATTTTGTCGTGTGTCACAGATAATGCCTTTTTTACAAATTGAAGGTTGGTGGCAACCTTTCATGTAGCAAGTCTGTGGGCACCATTTTTCCAGCCTCGTGTCCCTGTGTCACATTCTCATAATTCTCGCAATATTTCAAAGTTTTTCATTATGATTATATTTGTTATGGTGATCTGGGACTAGTGATTACAACTCCCTGAAAGCTTAGATGATGGTTCGTATTTTTAAACAATCAATCACTTTTATTTTTTTTTTTTTTTAAAGGTTTTATTTATTTATTTGTAAGAGAGAGAGAGAGTGAGAGCGAGCACAGGCAGACAGAGTGGAAGGCAGAGTCAGAGGGAGAAGCAGGCTCCCTGCGGAGCAAGTAGCCCGATGTGGGACTCGATCCCAGGACGCTGGGATCATGACCTGAGCCGAAGGCAGCTGCTTAACCAACTGAGCCACCCAGGCGTCCCAATCAATCACTTTTAAAGTAAGATCTGTACAGTTCTTAGATGTGGTGCCATTGCACATTTGGTGGACTCCAGTATTGTATAAAAATAACTTTCATATGTCCGGGAACATATGACTTCATTTCACTTGCTTGACGGTGATACTCATTTTATTGGGGTGGCTTGGAACCAAACCTGCAATATCTCCGAGGTACGCCTGTGCTATCTCACATTATTGGGCACTTACTGTATGCTGGATGCTGTGCTAAGTACTCCATATGCATCACTTAATCCTCCCAATACCTCTTTGATGCAGTTCCTATTACTGCTTTTATTTAAATGTGAATAAAAGGGGCACCTGGGTGGCTCAGTGGGTTAAACCTCTGCCTTTGGTGACTCAGGTCATGATCTCAGGGTCCTGAGATCAAGCCACCATTTGGGCTCTCTGCTCAGCAGGGAGCCTGTTTCCCCCTCTCTCCCTCTGCCTGCATGTAATCTCTGTCTGTCAAATAAATAAATAAAATCTTTTAAAATTATGTATTTATATATTTGACAGAGAGAGAGAGAGAGATCACAAATAGGCAGAGAGGCAGGCAGAGAGAGAGAGGGAAGAAGCAGGCTCCCCACTGAGCAGAGAGCCCGATGCAGGGCTTGATCCCAGGACCCGAGATCATGACCTGAGAGGAACGCAGAAACTTAACCCACTGAGCCACCCAGGCGCCCCAGTAATCTGCATTTTTAACAAGCACTTTGATGATTCTGACTTCAATGATCTTCTGGACCAATATTTTGAATAAAACCTTGACTTAATGGATAATCGAGATGCTGGTTGTCAACAAACTGATGACACAGAAGCAAGAATAAAAAGAAAAATCAAAAAGTTATCAAACTCAAAATTCACCTCATTTAAAATACCATCATGACCTCACCCTGCCTTGATTCTCTCTAAACTTTCTCACTTCAAGTATCAACAGGTGAAATAAATGAAACACAAACTCCTCAGAAAAGGGGAGAAATGACTTTTGTTTATTTCCAAATGGTTGTTCTTTTTTTAATAGCCCCAGACATCAGTGCTGAAATGCTAAAAATTTTAGAGCAGAATGTACAAAACGTTCTTGAATTATATTTCATTCTTGGGTGCCAGGCACATTGAGTTTGTATCACAAAACACTGAAATAATAAAAAGCAGGTGCCCTGTCAAGTTTCTTTCATAATTGGGAAACTAAGAGTTGATGTATTTTGCAAAAAAACGTTGACAAAATCATCCCAGGGACTGCATCCAGCGCTTTTACCATACATTGAGTGAGATACGGATCGGAGTGGGGAGAGGGGATGCAGTACTCCAGAACATAGTAGGCAGCAGATTACGGTAATAACACCTTTTGTGATCTGTGGGAAATAAATCTCTCTCCTTTTTTTAATCCCTGCAGTAAAAAATGCGACCAGTTGTTAAAAAGAGCTTGCTCCATGAGATGGAGACTCTGAGTTTGGAAACTTAGAAAAAACCTTGCAAGAGAGCTAGTATGGAGAAAACAGGAAGACAACTTCCTCTCTGAACATACACCATTTCCTGGGGAGGAAGTGGGACTTAAAAAAAAAAGTTCTTTGTTGACTCTGTAACAGAGAGGCATCTATTTAGTGATGACTATATACGTTTATACAACCAGGACACCAACTTAAAAAAATAAGAAAATCCTTCAAGTAGCTTCTATATTCAATCATGGCAAAGTTCAAAGTTGTTGGATCAGTTGGTTTGGAATTTATTTTATTTTATGATCATCATTAATTTATTTAGAGCCACTCACCTAGTGCCTGGACAGTTTTTAAGGGACAACAGCCAAACACCACACACGGTGAAGTGAGGCTCTTACTTTCAATACTGTGGCATCTCCTGAGGCAGCCTACTATCCAGCAGGCAGAGAGGGAGAACGGATGGGTATTGCCTGGTGAACCAGGACCCGCCCTCCCCAAAGGCCAGCTCCAGGAGCCTGCAGGAAAAGGGGCAGCACCGGGCAGCGGCACAGATGGGCACAATCTATGATCTGTTTAGTCCATGAGATAACTATTGGCTGAAATTGGTTTATAACTGACTTCATCTAAGGATGAAGCAAAATCATGAAGGTGACCACAACCTACCAACGAATTTGGGGAACTGTGAGCACAGACCGAGAACCATGAGAGCCAAGAGTCCCTGAGTCTAAGGCAGTACCATACCTTGACTTTACATAGTAACTTTAACCTTGTGTTGAATTTTTTGGAACAGAATTCTCCCTGTAACTTTTAAGGGGCTGGAACGATGGGCCAGCAAGTAATTGAAATGGCATCCTTTGCGGCACACAGAAAAAAGGGAGCAGGGCTCAGAAGCAGCACAAAGCCATAGATTTCCAGATTACAGTAGAGAATTCTAACTGGTGTAGGCACAGGAAAACAAGTCCCTTTAGTGAGGGCAGAGTAAATCTCTTTTTGTGGAAACAAAAGGGGAAACGGATTTAACATCTTTCCTTAAGTTACCTTGAAAGAATGTTATGGTGCAAGTTTACTGTGTTTTTTCAGGAGATTGGATGATATCTTTCCCTGCCCTTTTTTATCCTCTTAACATGTCATGGTCTATATAATTTTGTCCTCCTTTTATTCACCAAAGTTAGGATGTTAAAAAGCTCTCTCTAAAACTATATGTTTTTTCCAGTGTTCCTTTTTATACCTTCATTATTCCCAGAAACTTCTGAAGTATTTGATAAATAGTATTACGGAGTTGCAGAATTGCCCCCAAATCCACACCCAAGATAGCCTTTACTCTTTACAGCCATTGACTATATTTGTATGTGGTGTTGCAGGCAAGAATAAAAGAAGAAATCACCTGCATTCTTTGACTTTCTGTTTAAAGGGGACAAGATGATATGGATTACCTGATAACTCTACACCTTTTGGCAATTTCAGTCGCCCTGTAATAAAAACTTTTCAGCAAAATTCTTTACTTTTCTCCTGTCTTAATACTCATCAATCACTATGGTTATCCATTTTGCCTGAAATAAGCTGATTTTTAATGACATTTAAGCTACGTTGTTTTCTGTGTTCACAAACCATTTGGAAAAGACTAAGGGTAAGATTAAGTCATAAAAACCTTTATAGCTTAATCTGCTCGATAATGAATATTAGTTCCATCAAAACACAAATTAAGGCAAGTATTTAGAACCAACAAATTCATAAAAGGTACTTTATTGCTAACGATATCAATTTTTCTATAAGCGTATAAATAAACCTTCCTTCTTCTTAAATGCGTAACAATCTTCTGCTGAAGGCTCACATGGAAAACATGAACAAAACAGCCAATCAAAAACAAAATGCAGCTTTCTTTTCTGCTAGAGATCAAGACCTCAGTGTTGGGCTGTTTAGGGTTCTCCTAGTAAGCAACCTTTACCCATCAGCTTCTAGGTTAGAAGATGAGAATGCAGCCTCTCAGGGGCAGTGACTTGGGGGGGCAGCTCCAAAAGTAGTCATCCAGCTTTCCAAGGAAATTCAACCTGTGAGCCGCCGCAAGTGTCAGAGGCTCTAGTTTAGGCAACATCAATTTTATACTTTTACTCATTACCAGTTCTTCACCAGCCTGGCCCTTGGACACAGAGTGTAGGTCAATAAAAGTTGGTAAAACTGAATTAAACTTATGGGGTGCCTGGGTGGCTCAGTCAGTTAAGTGTCTGCCTTCGGTTCAGGTCCTGATCTTGGGGTCTGGGATCGAGCTCCGGGTTAGTCTCTGTGCTGAATGCAGAGCCCACTTCTCCCTCTCCCTCTGCCTGCTGTGCGTGTGTGCGTGCTCTCTCTCTCTGTCAAACAAATAAATAAAATCTTTAAAAAAAAAATCTTAATTAAACTTAGCATGAACCACATGAAGGGACTGACCATGTCTAATTTATATTTGTATCCCAAATTCTGTGCCTGAAATATACGAGACACTAAACACTAGACACTAAATGTATGTTTAAAGATGAAACAATTACAGCATATGTACTGTGTACCGGCAATCCTGGTAAGGCCTTGAGAATGGTCCCTGGAAGTTCACACTCGGTCCCGTAGAACTGAGTGAATGAAATACATTGGTGGGTTTGTTATGTTAAAGTATAGTTGACCTGTGAATAGTGCGAGAGCCTTAGGGGCCCTGATGCCCTGCACAGTCAAAAATTCATGTACAACTTTTGACTCCCCAAAAACTTGACTAATAGCCCTCTGTTGACCAGAATACTGACTGATAACCTAAACGTCGATGGACATGTATTTTGTATACGATATGTATTATGCACTGTATTTTTACAGTGAAATAAGCTGGAGGGAAAAAATGTTATTAAGAAACTCAGAAGGGAGAGAAAATGCATTTATGGTATTTTTCTGTATTTATTAAAAAAAAAAAAAAAAAGGTCTGCATATAAGTGGACCCTCGCAGTCCACATTTGTGTAACTCAGGGGTCAAGTACTCAGAGAACTCTGAATAATTGTTACCACCAAAACAATAAATGGCAACAATTAGGTCACTACAGTAATTGCTCGAGGAACAATTCACAGATTGGAGCGTTCAATTTTGTGGCAACCATATGGTTATGCATTTCACCATGTTGACATCATACTGTAAAATTCACACATTATATAAAAAGAAATCACACCAGGAAAGTACAGGCTACCACAAATAGTAGAGAGAAAAACACATTACTGAAGTTTACTGCTTAGTAACAGATTTAAGGATTTGAGCTTCTGATTCTTAAGAATTTAATTGATGCCAGTTTTGAGAGGCCCTCTAATCAGTGTAAGAAGAACGAAGGGTAAAAAAAATGAAATATAGTAGACCCATGATGGGAGAGGAGAGTAACAGATTCCATTAGGCGCCGCTAACATGACCTCTAACACACAGAGACTCTGATGCCCACTGTGGCAGGGATCCCGGAGACCTGGGTCCTTGTTCTCTCTCTGCTGTGAACTTAAACACATTTCCTCCCCTATAACTCAAAGGCACTGAACTATTTCTGATAGTTGTGGTTAAAACACACACACACACACACACACACACATCTAGGGTCTTTGCCGAGACCTCTTAATGCATATGCTTTTATCTTTATAAACATATCAGTAGAATTACAGCCCCATAATTTAGTGACCTCTTTATTATCCTGAATATAATTAGCTCAAAAGTGTAGGTAAAACTATGTCAGCAATTCCTTAATACTGTCCCTTTCCAAAGGATCTCTCCTCCTCAACCTCCTTTATTTTTGTAACATATTCTCATATTTCTGTTACAGAACTTGCCTGGAGCAATGTATTTTACTTAGTGTGTTTGTATGTCTCTTGTCCACACTAGACTCTGAGTTCCTTGAGGGCAAACACCATGACTTCTCTTCTCTTTTTAGAGTCCTCACATAGTACAGGGATTGGCTAGTAGGAGCTCAATGAATACTGAATGAATATTTAATCAACTTGGTTGGGCAATAGCATATTTCATGTGTGTGTCAGATACTTTCCACTTGCCCCTGTGGATCCATCTCCACCCTTTTCCAGCCTGCTCTGGCCAGAAAGTTGTTGCTCCTTACAAAACAGCCTGCTGTTGACGACTCTCTCCTTGCTTCCAGAAACTTCTTTCTTCTCTGGGCCTCCAGGCTTAGGGATAGTGACAGTGTCTTTGCTAGTATCCCGGGGTTCCTGCTCTATCATTTGGGACTCCCTACTCCCTACTCACACCTGGATGATTACTCCACAGCCACTCCTCAAATTATCCTAATTGGAGTGTACCACCTATTTCCTGTCAAGACCTTCACTGATATAGTGGATAAGAAAAGAAGATTTCAATTGACAGTGTGTTTTTGAACTCAGATTATTAAGAATGATCAGACTGAATTTTTTGGTAAATGTCTCAACAAATACATCTTTATATAGGCTAAGTATTTTTATACGTGGCTCACCATCATTGATTCACCCATTCCTAAGTATGATGTTACAGATTCATTTCATTGTCTATACCACAAAAGCATTTTTGCATTTGAGTTAGTCATTTACTTATGTTTACATTTGGTCATTGATGTCTAAATGTATTTCTCTGTGAATTGGGACCTATTCCCCTGGAATACAGTGCCTCAAGGGAAAGAGTGCCATCTTTTTTAGCTAGCAGCCTTATGGCTGACTGACCTCTGAGGAAAAAAAAAAAAAATCTGGATATCTATAAATTATGAATATGGCCTATTAAGTATAGAGTCAGATCTGTCAGCAAACATTTTGTACATTTTTAGGTTGAATCTGATGGGACTTGTTACATTCTTTTCTAGAAGCAGCAATTCTTAAGGAAGTATATAACCAGTTGATTAGTGTATTCATGGTCAAGTAATCTGAAGAACTATTAAAATTTCCACTTTTTAGAGAGTATTAAACATATTAGTACAGGCAGTGGTCTAATGCCATGCCTTTATCATTGATAGGTAAACACCATGAAGTCAGAGACTTCCTTTTTTTTTTTTTTTTAAGATTTTATTTCTTTATTTGAGAGAGATAGAGTTAAAGAGAGGGTGAGAGCGGGTTGAAGAGCAAAGGGAGAAGCAGAATCCCCGGTGAGCAGGAAATCTGATGAGGGGACTCAATCCTGAGACTCTGAGACATGATCTGAGCTGAAGGCAGATGCTTAACTGACTGACCCACACAGGTGCCCCATCAGAGACTTTCCATTTTGTGTTCTGCTGAATCCCCAGTGCCTAAAACAAAGCCTGGCATCTAGTAAGTGTTCAGTAAATATTTGTTGATTAAATGTTATTAGAATTTGGATATATTACTGAAGAGTCTTTTGTGGTTTTGACTATATTGTCATTTATAAGTGAGAAAAAAGATGACATAGGTTCATATTTTCAACAGATATGTATCACATTCTTACCTTAGCCAAAACACTGCATTCAATGTGTCCTTTGGGAGCACACATTCTATAGGTAAAAAGTACTCTCCTGAACACATTAGTCATTGGTGGACCCCATCTCAAATGGCTTCTCTTCTGGATCAAAATATTTTTGCTCAAAGCAAGCTTTTACCTCCACTCTCCCAATCTCTGATTTTTTTTTTTTTTTTTTGCCAGCTTTGCAGAAATATATTGAAGCAATTAGCACTTTCCTAAAGAGTGTCTGATTCTATTCTGGGATTCCATGGCTGGTGACCATGTTGTGCCTTTTCATGTGTATTTGATTACACCAATAAAACTGCTGGAAAGCTATTCCCTCTTGTTTGATTTTTTTTTTTTCTATCTCATCCACAATGGGGAAGACAGAATCTTCCTCCTTGTCTATGATTTTTTTAAAGATTTTATTTATTTGACAGAGAGAGAAAGAGAGAGGGAACACAAGCAGGGGGAGTGGGAGAGGAAGAAGCAGGCTTCCCCCTGAGCAGGGAGACCAATGCTGGGCTCAAACCCAGGACCCTGGGATCATGACCTGAGCTGAAGGCAGACGCTTAATGACTGAGTCACCCAGGTGCCCCTTGTCTATGATTTCAATGAAGCCATGGTTCCATTAAAGACTTCCCCAAGTCCTTTAATTTGGTTTTCTTGTGACTGCAGTTGAACTCTACAGGATTTTATCTTCATAGACATTTTGATTTATTCACAAACACTTTTTACTTATTTGACTATAAGTAGGTCCTTGATGTGAGTCATTCTCAGGGAATAATCCTAATGGTCCAGAATTTGGAACATACAGAGTAAGACTCCAGACTTAGGGCAATTAATTGTTCCTTATTCTAAATAGACTTCTAGAGGATACAGAGTTTTTGAGGGAATGGCACATGGCAAGATAGTGTTGTAATTGGGAAACTCACATTCCCTTCTGGCAATTAAACTTCCTACTTCTCTTCCTCCCCTCCCCCTGTCCTCCTGCTCTTTCTCCTTTTTTCTTTTCTTTTTTTTTTGAGTGCCCAGAGATCCACTTCCCTTTTTAGAGTCACATTTACATGGTAGAGAGAAATGCTTTGAGAGCCATCAAAAAGGTGCAAATAATTATTCTAAATAGTTGCATACAATTAAACACATGCCATTTGTTCTAAAGAACTCATCCTGAAAATAATTCTTTACACTGTATTTTCAGATTTCATGCCATGCATCCATAAATAAATGAGGCCTTTCTTTTCTTTTTTATTAAGGAAAAAAAAAAAAAAAGAGGGACAAGAAAAACCAGCCATTTGTTCTCAAAAGAGGTGAAAAGCATTGTAATCCCATGAAATCTTGCTTCTAGATCAGAAAACCAAAAAGTTCAGAAGGGCTCGCCATCTTGGTTGTTTTTGTTACATGGAATTGTCTTTCCCATTTTTTCCCTCCTTTGTTACCTCTTTGCTCATGTCATGTAAGGATCAGTGCCACTGCTCTTGGCTTTATCTCCTGAAATGGCCAATTTCAGCTGGGCCCTTAATGCCATTTCAACATCTCTTCACCCCTTCACCCCTCCCCACCCCCGCACTTTGCACTACTGCAGATGGAAACTTGTCCAGAAGTTCCTAAGATGTCAGCAGGAAGAGGCGGTGGTGTGAGGCATAATGGTGGCCTGAAGGAAATAATAAATTGCAGGAGTGTTGCTGTGAGGAACGTACTAACTTAGGCCATCTTTCTCTGATGAAATCTGTCAGGCTCTTAGTTTTCCAAATGTGGGAACTTTTCGTGCTTGTTTTCCTCTTAGACACAGGATAATTCCCAAGAGAGATTCCATTCATTCCTCATAGAGAAACAGAAGAAAAAGATTGAAGTCGAGCTCATAGCTTATTAGGAGAATTGTATTTACTCAGATTTGATTCAAGAAATGGACTTGGACTATCAGCTTGTCCAAGCTGGAAGTTCCCCATTTTGTATCTGGACCACGTGGAGTTCAGGCATGGGTTCTCCTGACCAGGGATGTCACAGTTACGCTGAACACTAAGTAGACTAGTGAGTGTATCCATAGAGATTAATGATGGGCAAAGTCATTCATTAGGGGCATGTGCACCTATTTTTTGTGACTGATCTTTTCATCTGTTTGAACTACGGTTCTTATTACCTTCTAGTTGGTAATAATAATATAACTTGCTTTTCTTAATTTACCCAAGTGGATTCTTGGCCACCATCCCCCTCTTTATCCCTCAGGAGAGAGTTTTCAATAAAGTTTTCTTCTAGCTAAAAAGAGATTCTCTTCTGGATGGAACTAGAAGTTGAACCCTGCTTAATGAGATGGTTAGTCTTCATTTTGGCATTAGTCCAAACTGATGAGACATGCAGGGACTTTCACATTCATTTTTTTTTTAATTCATCTTTTATAGAAAATGTGGAGACTTCTGGGTGGGTTTGGCTTCCTGCCAATTAATGTTGCCACTGTTTTGCCATGATGCATGTTCACATGAGTCAACAGAAACCTTTTTGACTAAGCAGTTAGATTTTGACTAAGCAGTTAGATTTAGCATCAGGGGACTGGATGTGGGGGAACTAGAATAAGAGGAGCCATGAGTCCTCAGACAGAAGCACTGACAAAGCGTTCCCAACACAATGGAGTCATCAATAGTCCCACTCATCTCCCCGGAACAAGTTCTACATGACAGACAAAGAAGTGCTCAGTCTGTCATGACTTGCTCAAAGCCCCACAGCCCTGGAAGAATGTGGCACCTAAATCTTAGAGAGCATATAGCCCCTTTGAGGAATGGGGCCCCCAGCCCAATGCTTCATGTCTGTCTTCATCCATTCTCGAAACCAGCCTCCCTCTGAAGATCCCTGGTGATTTTTTTGCCTACCATTTCAGTGAAGGAGACCTATCTAGGTCTTCTAGCAGATCAAGGGGAAAAGGCTAAAAAACATTTCTTAATGTGGTGTGGTTGAGGTAGCAAATTCCTACGCTGCATTAATAGAAATAAATTTTCTGACCTAAAGAACGTGTATCGGTCAGACTTCACTTGGTGGTTGTAAGTGACAGAAAATACAGCATAAAAGTAAGTTAAGCAACGTACTTGTTTATTTCTCTCTCTTGTAAGAGAAGTTCCAAGGTATGATCCAGCAGAGGCAGACACTTTGCAGGTCAGTGATCTATCTACATTCCTTCTCTCTTGCAGCTCAGCCGGCATGAGGTGAGATGAGATGTCAGCTGGGGCCCAGTCAGGAAGAAGGGGGAGGGAGCAGCAGCAGCTAGGACTACCCCTCTCTTTAACGACTCCTCTCAGAAGTCACTCGCAACACTTCCATACAAATCTTTGTCACGTGGTCACTTCTAGCTATAGGAGTATCAGAAAAATGTAGCCTTTACTTGGGGGTAATTATGTGACCCATAGGAAGAAGGAAAGGATGGTTGTTGCTTTGCCTTTTGGAGAACAGTGCTCTCTCTACTTGCCAGAAAACTAGTCTTTTCTCCATGAGAAGTGACAGGCCTCCTCTCCTCTGTCTTGTCCACAGCACACCTGGGGTATGTTTCTCAGTTCCAAGAGCTACACTACAAGAGATATAAACTCAGAGATAAATCAACAGAATGGTGTGAGAACAGAGACCCTGCATCTACTCCAGTGTTGGTGAAAGGAATGGAGTAGACTATATCCTGTGAGGAACTAGTGAGGGAACTTTTGATGGGTAGCCAGGAATTTACTCCATTCTCAGAAAAGACATAGATAGGGAAGACATGAAACCTGGCTTAGGATGTTCAAAGAGCTATTAGGTATACTCCCAGTTGGTAGAATTAGAACAGGCCCTAAATCAGTGAGTCTGACAACAGGTAGTGTGGAAAGGAGCATTTTCTGATCTTCAGAGAAATCCCGAGGTGAATGAGCTATGCCTAGGAGCGTGAACTTGGCTTGATGTGGTTGAAGGGATTGAAGGAGTGAGTGGCCGTGGGGTCAACTGATAGCCTTCTAACATGTCATCCTAGCTATAGTCTTCCCAGCCACTTAGGCCATTCTGCACATTGTCATTAGTGATCTTCTAAAATGCAAAATAGATCATATAACCTGCCAGATTATATGGCTTCCCATTGCCTGTCTAACCACGCAGTTCCTTTTGACCTTGTCTTGAGTTACTCACCCAAGTCTCCGGATGTCATTTCTGCTTCCTCGAACATGTCAAATTTCTCTCCCTTCTGGAACTTCACGCAGGCTGTCCCCTCTCCCAGAGCACTCTTCTTTCTACTGCTTTCACACTCTACCTGGCCAACTTCTCCACACTCTGAAGTCTCCACTCCTACCCCTCGGGAGAGGGATTCGCATGACCTCTGACCCTCCCTCAGCACAGAGCAATCACTATTTACTAGGTACAGTTATAGTTAAAGCAAGTGCTTATTTAATGATCTGCCTTTCCAGCTAGACTGTAAGCTCCCTGAAGGCAGAGGCTGGTGTCTTTAGATGGAGCCAACTGCCCAATCATGGTAGGTGACTGACAATTGCCTGGAATGTTCGTGGAAGATATTCAAGCATCCACAGAGAGGAAATGCAGGCTAAGGTTGAGAGAGAGTCAGTGGAGGTAGGAGTAATGTGGAATGGAACACAATAAAGATTGTCCTTTGCCCCGGTCTCCCTTACATTCTTTCTGGAATGGTGGGATTGAAGCATGTGAAAGACTTGCTTCTTCTCTCTGGTTGCTTGGATTGCTTCCCAGGCCCCAAAGTCAGAGCAACTGTTAGAGCAGAATTTGAAATAATAGTTATGTTAATGGAGGTCAGAATTACTGCAACTGGATTTATAGCTCCAAAAATTGACCCAGATTTATTTTCTATTATTTAAAATTAGTTCTGTTGAGGGAGGAGCCAGGGGCTTCCTGTATATAGACCATTGCTGATGTGTCTCTGGACTTAAACCTTGTTTATTTTTTTTTTTACTTTTCTGGAGAGCGTGACTGTGAATCTCAGTGAGTCGGGCAGCACGTAGGGTTTTGGCCACACTGAGAGCATAATTTGCCCATGAGCAGCTTTAGCCTCCCAGGCTATAGTGGCCTGAGCGGGCCACCCCATCTCTACCTTTTCTTGGGGTGATTTTTACAGGCACTGAGTAAACTCCTGCCCTCAACTACCTACTGCCATTTGCTTCCTGATGCTTAGCATTCCACATGTAGAGATGAGACTCACATACAAGGACCACAAGAATAACATGTTGATTTAACTTCACATGGAGATGTATTAAATCCTTTTGGGGAAAAGGGGGCCATTGGGTCATGGAAAGACTGGGTGGAGAGGAAGAAAGGGGAAAAGTTTGAGACAGGAGAGGCTAGCAATTCTAAGAGGTCTGGGCGGGCAAAGGATCACCTGCACGTAATTTATAATTGTGCTTAACCTTATTTACCTCAAGCAGGAAGACAGGAACAGTTTCTTGTTTGGGGCTAAGAGGGGAGCCAAGGAGTATTTCAGACCTAGGAATGGGCCGCCTGCTTCCAGCACTGGGACAGGACATCCTCCGTTCTCCACTGGAATTTCACAATGGGATTCTACCATCTATCTTTATCTTCAGTGGGTGAGATAAACAGCCCTACTGCTGCCTGACCACTGGTTCATCTCAGTGGTCGATCCCTCCGTGCTGCCTTGTTGCATAGGTCTCTTTCCCTGTTATACATAGGTATCAGAAGTAAGTGACTAGGCAAACAGGGCAACATTTCTCTAAGAGAAGGGGTTTTATGCAGCCCAGAGCAGTTGTTACCTTACAAAAATGATTTTTCAAGTAGAGTTCTTTTCTAAGACCGATTGGAAAAAACTAACTTTTCCTAGAATGAAAGTCACCCCAGTGGCATGAGCTATTTATTTTCTCAATTGCTGCAAGAAAGCACATGACCAACAATCTACTTGTCCCCACCATTTTTGCTTTTAAAGGCACGGGGTCGCTCATAATGCTGCGTGTACAAAGCATTAATTAAGCCACTTTTTTACTCATATTTACCCTCTAAGAATTTAATTGTTAATTAATTTTGTCATGCTCAGTTTGTTCATCTTTGTCATAAGGGTATATGCTGTGAAATTATACAGTTCAAAATGTATAGATGATCGGAGAAGTTGAACTCTCTTGACATATGTGATGACAGTGTTTGGATTCTCTGAACAAAACCGGCTGGTACAATTAATCATTAACCTACTTGCTTTAGGGATTAAGGGGGAGAAAATATTAACTCTTCTGTGACTCATTGTAAATCAGGGAGAGAGGAAAGATGGGCGAGCAGGTAGTTTTTGCTATCTAAAAATTGACAGTAGTTTGCTCATCAGAGTATAATTTTCAAATAAACTGCTAATAGCTCATCTTCAGGCATACACATCTGGCCTTTGCCTTTTTTGCTGAGTCATTGGAAATTGTCCTTACCATGGATGTGTGTGTCCCAGCTGTTCTGTGCAACTTTCTCTTCACTTCCATTGGATCCTAGTAAATCATGCCTCACTCTTTTTCTACCCAGCCTATATGTTCGGTAGCAGAGATTAGTCATCACTTTCTTGGTGAAGCAGATCCCCAAAGGCACAGACAATTCATATTTAGTTTTCTGAGTTTGTGACCTGATGGAAGAATCATCTTGATATTCCCCAGTACTTTCCCACTGGAGGAAATGCAAAACTCCATCTCTGGGTCATTCCTAGAAGCTCAGCCTCTGAGCTTTCCTCCTCTGGTCACTTACTGCCTCTGAGCACTCTTGGGAAAATATTTTTACCCCTCCACTGGAGTTCCCCAGAACTATCAAGTAGTTAGTTGAGGGGTTTCTGGTAACAGATATAAAATCTAAGAGAGCGATGCAGCATACTCTGTAGATATAAATATATTCACCTCTTTTTTTTTTTTTTTTTTTTTTTTTTGAGAGAGATGCACCAGCCTACCCAGTACTTTGCAAGAGATTATATCATGGCATGGAGTTTTATCAGAAGTTAGATCTATAGGGGAGAAAGCCCACAATTGAGGGAAAACTTGAAGTAGAAAGATTTGGTTTCTATAGCTTGCATATCTACATTGTTCAGAATATTTAGCTCTTCAAATTTCCTTTTGCCCACACAGAAACAACCAGGAAGAAACAAGTTCAGGGTCTGAATATTTTTAATCTCTTATTTCCCAAGCAAACATACGTATCACAGAATTATGTCGTTTCTCTTGGAAATTTTTAAGCACTTTAATTCTAAATATAAAATCTCACCTATTTGACAATGTTCCTTTAACTGTCAGAGAGGCTGGGGAGGTTTGAGGGGCAGGGAGGGATCAAGAATTGAACCTCAGAAGGATTTTAATGCATTCCCTTCAGTGTCTTTTCTTCCCGAGGATAAAGGGAGGGAAAGGAGCCAATGGACTCAGCCCTGTAGCAACATTTTTCCCCAAGGAATTTTGTATTTAGTTCTTGTGCCTTTGGCTACTAAAGAAGAGAGACACATTTAGCTCATCTGAACAAAAGAAAGCAATATTTCAGAATGTAGTTCTTTCATTTGTAGTTTTTCTAGATTTTATCTCATCCAACTCCAGATTGTAAGCTAAAGAGAACAAATCATTTAATGCTACCAATTTATTCTCTCCTTGCAGGAAACTACTTTATGTTAAGGTGGTTTGTTTTTTACTCAGGCAAAATGAAATGGAGGAAATTATCTAGTGGCTTCCAGCTGGGGAGAGAGCCACACCACATAATTTGAGCCTCTAGCTAGTCCCTTTCCCAAATTATGCTTTCAACTCTCACCTTTACTTTGTTCAAATCTAGGTTTCAACTAGGCATATACAGTATTTCCAGGTCAAAACTAGGGCCTTAGTAAAACTGACCCCTTAATAAAATAATTAAACTGGTCTAGTTAATTCATACCTCCCACCCCCACCAGACACCGCCTCCACTCTGCCACTCCGGCCACCAATTCAACTGATCATTGTTCACATGAATTTATTGGACTGACCACCTGGTCTGCTATTATAGAGACTGGACTTCCTTTTATTTCTGGGACTATCAGTTTTTATTTCTTATTTTGAGGCCATTTCTGGGTTGTTTACCCTTTGATGGAAAGACCTGTGCTTTGTGTCATTCGGTACCACTTAGACAAACAGTAGGAGTATAAAAAGAATGCTTGAATCCAGATATCAGGAGGCTTGGATCCTCTCCCCTCTGGGGACCTTCCCCTCTGCAGACACAGCTACAGTGAGAATTGGAAAGGAACACTGAAAGAAGGAAAATACCACATGGTGGAATTGTCAGCTGCCTTTGATATGTCTCTTGAAATGCAGGTCAGAGTAGTAGATGAAGTTATGATTGTCTGGTTCAAGTAAATGGACAAGTCAAATAGATGTTTCTTACATCCTGTTTTTTGTTTTTTTTTGAAGGGTAAAGACCAACGAAGAATAAAGATCTTGCTCTTTCTCAAAGAGAAATTTCCATTTTGTTAGAAAGGAGAGTGCCTCATTTGAAATTGATAAATACATTACTTCTTTAAATATGTTCTAGAAAATATAGTTTGTCTTTTTGAACCTCATAGGATTAGCTGTTTTATCACTATTTCTTCTATTTCTAGAGCTAAAGATGTTATATAAATAGGATAGCTCAAAAAACCCACCAGCATGTCTTTAACATGGTGTTCTGCCAAGTGAATATTACAATATGATCAAATTGACAGTGTCTTTCTAGCTGGGGAAGCACAGTGGCACACAGTTCTGTTCCCCCAACATCGTGTTTTCCTCAATGGAAGATGGCAAGAGCCAGAGAATGAGCACAATAGTTCCTGAATCACTTACCCGAGTTTTAATGGTATACATAAGAGATGATTCCTGGGTTTCACAGTACTGTAAATTATTCTAAGAAATGTGCTCCACTAGAATTTTTATTTTCAAATAATTTGATTCTAGTGCACACAAGGGCAAAGTCAGATGGCCTGCAGGAAGCAAGCCAGGTAAATTTCCATGATTCATGATCACTGGGCAATGTCTAGTTGGAGTTGATCATTCATGTTGGCCTATGTCCCAAGTATAGGTCATCCCAAGTATGTATAACCTGACTGCCCTTTGTAAGACTGGAAGATAGTCTTATTCTGCTTCCATATAATGGAACACTGAGAGTAAGTAGCTAGAATGGGGTCATTCTAAGAAATGCTAGTTTAGCTATGAAATGCTTCCCAGTCTTTAGAATTTTTTTCCAAAAAATTTTTCCAAATTTTTTGCTGTGTCAACAGGACTTGGGTTGGAAGACAAAGGGTAGGATTATAAAATCACAAAGCACTTCTTCATAGATAATCTCCATTTTTTTTAAACTATAGGGTCTTATGACTAGAGGTCTTTGTACTTTAAAGATGATTTGTGTCCAGGTGACATTAACACTTGATCTAGAGCTCTTTGCCTGACAGAGTCTTTATCTCTTAGACTAGGTTTAGAAACAGATCTGTCGCTATGACATTCCTTGTTATGAAGGACCATAGAAGAGGACGGTAAGGACCTAGTCTTGGACAGTCTGGCGAGTGTTTCATGTAATTTTTGTCAAAAGTGAAAGCAAATCTCATCCTTCAGAGAAACCATGTGGTTCCCGGACAGCCCATTTTTAGTGTCACAGGTTCCCACCGTGTTCTTCAGCCAGCCTTGACATTTGGCTTTGCAAAAAGCTTAGCCTCCCTTGATTTCGAAGCTTCTCCTCTCCTCCCCCAGACTCTGTTTATTCATGGGCTGAGCAACTGCAGAAGCCCAAACTTCACATGATTATCTGGATTTGTATGAACATGCCTTGGATGCCACCCTGTTGGGTATGAATCCATGCAGAGATTTCTGCCCAAACAGCTTCATCAGTGGCCTTCGAGCTGGACTTTAACATCGTAACTGACAGAACTCAGACGCCCTAAGGTAGTCTGTTTCTCAGAGCCAGCTTCTTATACCTCCATGAGGTGGTCCAAGACAAGAATTTGGGTCTACACCTAATTAGTTCAAACCTTCCTCCACATGCTAGAACCTTAGGTAATTAAAAATAACTCTCAGGGCACCTGGGTGGCTCAGATGGTTGGGGCTCTGCCTTTAACTCAGGTCATGATCTCCAGGTGCTGAGATCGAGTCCCACATTGGGCTCCCAGCTCAGCAGGGAGTCTGCTTCTTCTGCTGCCTCTCCCCCTGCTTGCGCTCTCTCTGTTTCTCTCTACCTCAAATGAACAAATAAAATCTTAAAAAAATAAAAATAAAAAACAAACTTTTATGAGGGGTGCTGTAGGTTAAATGTCTGACTTGGTTTTGGCTCAGATTGTGATCTCATGGATCAGGGGATCGAGCCCTGAATCAGGCTCTGTGCTCAGTGGGGAGTCTGTTTAAAGATCTTTCCCTCTGCCCCTCCCTCTACTCACACGGGTATATATGCTCTTTCTCTCCCCTTTTCTCTCTCTCAAATAAAGAAATCTTTAAAAATATGACTCTTATGCTTCCTCTACAGTACTTTTTCTACTACTTAAATTTCTTCAGTCCTTTGCATCTTTCTTATATAATAGTAGTTTGTGTTCTCTCTTTGCCTAGCCTTGTGTGTCCTCTAAACAAGTATCAGTTTGGTTATCTCCCTTCTAACAGGGGATCCAGAAAATTGAACACTATACTCCCAGTGAAGTCTGACAAGAATAGAGTAGAGGAGGCCTAATCTACATCTGCAACTTCAGAGTTGTTTTGGAAGGCACATTATATGACTGATGGGTATTGAGATTACCATCATCTAGAACTCTCTGGATGACATTGTCTCTTTCAGAATAGGCCCTCAGTAAAATTTTGATTACTTAAATTAAATCAGATCCTTTTTATACATTAGCCCCTGCTAGACTGCTTCTCTCTAATCCTATTCATTTTGTGCAACTGATATTTTAGTCCAAGTTCAGAGGCTTGCATTCATCCTTATTAAATAGAACTGGTTCATGGTTCCACCTTGTTGAGAGATTTTTCCTCTTGATTCAGTTGCTCAAAATATTTCTTATTGCTCTCGGCTACATGTCATTGATAAATTCCCTAAGCATGTTTTTATAAATGTAAACAAGTCATCACCATAAATTATTAAACAAGACTGGGAAGAGGTCAGAGTTCTGTGGCATGCTGTTAGAGCTTTATAGACTGTCATTCTTCCATGAATTGACTCTAGATATGGATGTGAAACTCATTACAAATCCCTCTAAAAGAGGTGGCCAGTAATAGCATGGATTCCGTGGTCAAGCAAACCTAGGTTTCAAAATATAACCCTTCCCCTCACTACTGGTACAACCTTGGAGAAGTTCATTAAAATTTCTCATCAACAGACTGGTCATCTGTAACAATGCTTCCATACTAGGTGGTGGTTGTTGTTGTTTGTTTGTTTTGCAAAGTAGGTGGGGTAATGCCTAAAAATTAAGGACCAGAATGTGGCTCATGTTTGAATCCCCAGGCCCCTCTCTCCTATGAGTTATCTGCTTCTTGTATGCAAGGGTACCGCCAATTCTAGGTGCATCATCATTAGAAGTAAAAATTCAGTGATCTATTAAAATAACTTCATGAACAGTGGCTTTTTAATTTCCTCTTAACATATTTTTTAAAAGATTTTATTTATTTATTTGATAGAGATCACAAGTAGGCAGAGAGGCAGGCAGAGAGAGAGGAGGAGGAAGCAGGCTCCCTGCTGAGCAGAGAGCCCTATGTGGGGCTCGATCCCAAGACCCTAAGATGATGATCTGAGCCAAAGGCAGAGGCTTAACCCTCTGAGCCACCCAAGCGCCCCTCCTATTAACATATTTTTAATGTGAAATCATTTCCTTGGGGAAAAAAGGGGGGTAAGAAAAATAGGAATTCAGATTTTACTTGCTGCCTTTATGTCTGGTACATACATCATTAACCTCAGTCTTACACATTTGTAGTATGCCTTGGCTCTGAACTTTAGAAGAAAAATTCTTGTAGTCATCTTTAATATTTTATAATAGATTAAGCTAACAGTATAAGTATAAGTTCCATCTTTAAAGCTACTTACTCCTGTGATGTATTCTTTTCTGAATAAA
Source organism: Mustela nigripes (assembly GCF_022355385.1). NCBI lineage: Eukaryota > Metazoa > Chordata > Mammalia > Carnivora > Mustelidae > Mustela > Mustela nigripes. The sequence goes on along the minus strand of NC_081557.1, from coordinate 69,677,867 downwards.
GGTTTTAGTTCCCACAAATGTTCCTGGATAATTCAACAAAGACACCTACAATCCTATCTATAGCAAACAAGATAGTGTCGATTTGGAGTTCTAATAGCTTGTGTGCCTACAGAATGGGTATGATGAAACATGACATGAATTAACAAATCTGTCGGGAGAAAAACTGATTTGCTGTCACAAATGAACCAGTTTTGCTGTAATTTCAAGGCCATAGATTTTCAATTACCTGAAATTAGTCATAGTGGTAGGAGACTACTTTTCTTTCTAGTTTACCCCATGACAGTGTTAAAAGCCTGTTTCAGATACTTCAAGTAGAGAATTTAAAACATCCATTTTAAATGAATTTTAAAAGCTTGCGTTCCCCTTAGACTAACCCTTGGTAATCAAAAATACTGAGATAATATATAAAGATTTACCAGGTAGTAAATTAATAAGCACAAACTGTACTATGCAAAATGTCTACTAGTTTAAAAAAAATTCAATAAGAAGCCTAGATTGGGCCCTATCGGCTTTAATTGTATAATGGAAATCCATTTATATGCATTACCAAACTCTCATCAAATCATACCTCAGGGCACTAATAGGGAAATCACCTCTTATATTAAACTAGATATGTTAGGAGAATAATGGGTGCAGAGGTGGTTGTTTCCATGAGTGGAACCAGATGTAGAAAAAAATCCAGTCCCTAGCTCTGGACTAGAATCTTCTCTTGGCTAATAGGATGTGGCTGAATTCCAGGAATGTTAGTTCAGTTAGAAAAGTAATGGTTTCTCATCAGTGATTCTTTGGGCATCAACAATCTTTTGATTGTAGGATTTCTTTTTAAATGAGCAAATACATAGCACATTTGACACTGCTCTGACTCGCCCTGTAGAATGCTGCCTCATAAGATTTTCTGTGATACTTCCTTTCAGTGATGTTTCACATGTGCTGTTTCCCTCTGCCCACGCCGTGTTCACCACCGAGTTTCCACTGTCAGTCCCCTCCCACACACAATTTCACTCACGCATGCACTCCTCGAACCTCAGAGTAATTCGAACGACCGATCACAGTTTCGTACACATTATGTAGAAAAAAAAAACTAACTTCCTCACAAAGGGCATAAAGTTCACATAAAGGATTTCATATTTTCAAGAACATTTTCTTCTGTTGAGTCTCATTTCTGTTTAGTGTACTTACTGCTGTCAGAGCGTATGCTCTCTCTTTACTTGTGGGACCCCCCAAGCCAGTTTTCTCTGTTTGACTGGTTTTCCCATCAGAAGTTTTTAATCATGAGTCAATAAAATAATGCGCTACAATCACTTCCCCCCCCTGCCCCCGGGAAGGGAAAGATTGCCTAAATATCTAGATAAATTTGAAAAAGGATGGGGGCCCGGGGAGGGGGGATGCGAGACTTGTTTGCTTTCTGTTTTCTGTTCCAGCAAGAGCTGATCTTAAAAACTGAACGAGGACGGTACTAAGGACTGCTTAAATCAGACTTTGTATCTGTGTTATAAGCTTCCAACTTGAGGAAGCTTAAAAAAAAGAAAACCAAGGTTTCAAACATGTGCTTGTTTCTAAGCAAAAACTTGGCAACTTCTCACGTTGCTTTCACTAAACCTAAGAGTTCTCATACAAGTGAGGTCTGTTTTCATCACTTTCCAGCAAAGATTAAATAGCAGGGTGCCGGAGCGATGACTCTGGTTACTAAGACTTTATTGCCAAGTGAGAAACATCAGAGGGACAACTCCATTTCACCAGAGGCCAGGCTACCTCGGCCACATGAATGCCAGCCCTAATGCCCGCTGAATTCATCGGTATGCACAGTGCCCGAGTCAGGAGCAAACGCTTTTTCTGGAGTACAGAGTCCATAGAACAGTGTGAAAAATACCAGTACAGAGAACAGTAATAAGTGGCATGACCCTGTCAATTTAAAATTTTAGTTATTTTATGAGAAATGGAGAATTGATACTGGGAGTTTGAGAAATGATATTGGGAGTTTAAGCATTTACTTCCAAGGCAATCTGGGCTAGTATCAGCTGTGATTTCCTAAGTGCATACACCATTTTTTCGTTTATTCATCCATCCATTTGAAAATGCAGATGTTAAATAAAATCTTTAAAAAGGGGGAGCGGGCGCCTGGGTGACTCAATCAGTTAAGTATCTGCCTTTGGCTCAGGTCATGATCCTGGGGTCCTGGATCCTAAAATGGAGCCCCACACTTAGCTGGGAGCCTGCCTCTCCCTCTCCTTTGACCCCTCCCCCCTCATACTCTCTCTTTGTCTCAAATAAATAAAATCTTTTAATCTATATTTTTTTTAAAGTATTTCATTTATTTATTTGAGACAGAGACAGAAAGCACAGGCAGGGGGAGGGGCAGGGGGAGAAGCAGGCTCCCCACTGAGCAGCGAACCTGATGAATGCAGGGCTAAATCCCAGGACCCTGGAATCATGATCTGACCTGAAAGCAGAAGCTTAACTGACTGAACCACCCAGGCACCCCATAAATAAAATCTTTAAAAAAAAATGCAGATATTTCTAGAGCACCTGATGAGTGTCAAGGAAATTCCAAATATGTTTCTTTCAGTGTAGGTCATGGCTTAATTTGGCGTTCTGAGAATAACAGGAACCCAGAATCTGTATTTGAGTAATTAAAACTAAGACAAAAGTGGCTTTTATTTAACTACCTACTATGTGCCACTCTTTATATATTATCTTAGGGGCGCCTGGGTGGGTCAGTGGGTTAAAACCTATGATCCTAGAGTCCTGGGATTGAGCCCCTCATCAAGCTTTCTACTCAGGAGGGAGCCTGCTTCCCCTTCTCTCTCTCTCTGCCTACTTGTGATCTCTGTCTGTCAAATAAAAATAAATAAAATCTTTAATATATATATATATATATATATATATGTATATATATATATATATAATCTTAATTATCTAACTTCTAAACAAAGTATGGAGGGATGCCTGAGTGGCTCAGTCAGTTAAGTATTTGCCTTCGGTTCAGGTCAAGATCTCAGGGTCCTGGGATCCATCCCCACAACCGGCTCCCTGCTTGTGGGTTGAGGGGTAGTGCAGAGAGGGGGCAATCTGCTTCTCTCTCTCTCAAACAAATAAATAAAATCTTAAAAAAAAAAAATAAAGAAGGCTTGGAGAAGGCAGCAAATAACATCCTGGAGCATCTCGATTCATAGCAGTAAGAAAAAGCCGCTCAGAGGATTACCAGATATACCAACAGTTTGGAATAAGGTTAAAGGAACATAAGTAGGCACCAGGAAGGTCCAAGGAATAGGCCAGCTCCATGGGCCAAAGCCTGCATGTGCTATTCCTGTGTGTTTGCTTTGTTGGTTTGTTTGAGCTATGATTTTAAAATCAGTGAAACATGCTTCTTTCGATTTAGGGGCATTCATCGAATCATACTGTGCTTGTGATATTTTGTGCTTCTGGTCACCTTTGTCAAAAGTCTGTATCCCTGTGTGGAATGGTGACCTATAGTTGTTAAGGGAGCCCCAGAAACTATTGGGTTCAAGTTGACACTCGGATGCACACCACCTGTATAACCTTGGGCAAAGGATTTCAGGTTGGCTGCGTCTGTTTCCAATCTCTAAAATGAGGATAGTAATAGTTCCTACAGAGCAGAGTTGTTGGGAAAGGAGATGATGCATGTGAGTTACCCAACATGGTAGCAAACACGGACAAAGTCATTATTCTAACCATCTCTTCTGCTATACCAATATTGCTTTTATAATACAGTTTGGTACATCTCTTCTCTCCCGGGACTCCAAAAAGTACTCTGTTTCTCCCGTGATTTGATAGGCAATTTGTAAAAGCTAATATATAATTCATTTAGGAGCAAAAGCTAATTATGCTATATTGCTGTGTAATTTCCTCTAGTGTGCAGGTACCTGACACAGCTTATTAAAGTAAGAAAGCAAATTCTGCCATCTATCAGAAGGCAGAAATTTGTAAGTTCTGCATCTAGGCTTTACTGCCAGCCAGATTTCTGTGGAAGACCCAGAGCTCATCCCCCTCGGACATGGTCAAGGCCCCCGCAAGAGGCAGCACCATCCTACGCAGACACCTGTGGAAACATTGGAAACTACAAAGGGAAGAATCTGCCATGAGACACCTGGTCAGCCCCTAACTGCTCAACCGAGAGAAAGCTCTTTGGTTTTAACACTTGGCTGCCCCTTCTCGAAAAGGCCAATTTTCCCCAAACCCCATTATTCCCTTGTAACAGAAGTCCCTGAGGCAAACAGACCCCAGGATGGAGCATCTCAGACTTTGCTTGAGCTTTGTCACTGCCATGAGGAATAGCTCCGCTGAGAGTAGCTTGGCTTCTGGACCGTTTCTCACAGCTACACCTCACCTAACAGACTCCTTTATAGCAAGACACTCAGTCTTCACATAGTGGATTAGGGTGCCAACTGGACCAATAAAACACAAAGAATATGAGGGAGCGACTCTATGTCTTCATCTTCCCCAGAGAGTTCCACTGCGGGCAAGGGGTGGGGCATGGAATCACAAATCCTTCCCAAATGATTTGAGCAAATCATGGAAACCCCCCCCTTTTTTTTTTAAGATTTTATTTATTTATTGAGAAAGAGAGAGTACGAGGAGGGAGAGAGGAAGGCAGAAGGAGAAGCAGATTCCCCACTGAGTTGGAAGCTGGATGCCAGACTTGATCCCAGGACTCCTAGATCATGACCTGAACGGAGAGCAGACACTTAACTGACTGAGGCAGCCAGGCACTCCCTGGAAACACTTTTTTATAAAAAAAAAATTCTAATGTTTAAAAATCCTGGGTGTATTTAGCAAATATAAAAGTAACGACTACATATTCAGGTCCTGTGTGCTCCATTTGCGACTCTAGGTTTCATGCAGACACTGAATTATAAAGTGTTGAAATCCTCTCCTTCCTCATGGTTCGTGGGGTTTTTTTTGTGTTTTGTTTTGTTTTTTTTTTTTTTAAATTTTATTTATTTGACAGACAGAGATCGCAATTAAACAGAGAGGCAGGGAGAGAGAGGGGGGAAGCAGGCTCCCTGCTTAGCAGAGAACCCAGTGTGGGACTCGATCCCAGGACCCTGGGATCATGACCTGAGCTGAAGGCAGAGGCTTAACCCACTGAGCCACCCAGGCGCCCATGGGTTTTTTTCTAACATGGTTCCCAAAGTATCTCTCGACTGACCCAATGACGGGCAATGTGGTGCTATGCTGGGAGCAATGTCCTCCAAGGCTGTCCCCACTTAGTAGACTGCAAATGCAAACTTTCCATCTCCCCATATCCTAGGGAGCTTTTCCCCAGTCTGTCCAAGAAGCAAACTTACAAATTTATTTTTGAGTCCTACCCCTAGTTCTAGCAAATATACCGGGCATGACAATAAAATGTACAATAGGAATTCATGGAAAGCAAGCTTACTTGGGTATGGAACTAGAGAAAAATAATAATGTAAAAAAATGCAAAGCTGGGGGAGGAGTATGTCAAACTCTGTGATTTCTGTGCAGTTTCGCCATAAACCTAAACTTGCTTTAAAAAAGAGTCCTATTGATAAAAGCAATGGCAAATTCATGACCTTGGAAAATATAAGCAGATACCTTGAATACAAAAGCTTGAGGAGGGATATTCAAGAAGAAGGAGCTTCCAAGAAGTTTTCTGTTGCTGTACCATAATTAACTAGTATGATGAAAACAAAAAAAATCCCATTCCTGTAGTAGAAGGTAAAGAGATCCCTTACCCCATTCTTTCTCTTAAGCAAGAGGAAGCATCCTGGAATGAGATAATATTGAAATGTAAAAAATGGCTTGCTTAGGGGCACCTGGGTGGCTCAGTTGGTTAAGCCTCTGCCTTTGCCTCAGGTCATGATCTCAGGGTCCTGGGATCAAGCCCCGCATTGGGCTCTCTGCACAGCGGGGAGCCTGCTCCCTGCACCCCCCAACCACCTGACACTCTGCCTACTTGTGATCTCTCTTTCTCTCTCTGTCGAATAAATAAATAAAACCTTTAAAAAAAAAAAAAATTGCTTGCTTTGAGTGAGGCCTGGGTTTAAATCCCAAGTCTGCCTTGCTACCAGCTGTGTGCCTTTGGGGTAACTACTTAACAGCTTTGACCTTTAGTTTTCTCATCTGTAGAACAGTAATATTGGCATGTGTGTAACAGAGTTGATGAGGGTTAAATGAAATATTGTAAGTGAAACCACTAGACAGAGTCCATGCTTGGCAAATGTTAGTTGAAATTAATCAGCTCTAGTAGCAATGCCCGCGTTTTGTGGCTTAATCCTGTGAGGAGGGTTATCATGTCAGTTAGACAGAAGGTCAGTCAGTGCGGAAGGAAAGCTGGAGAGGGACGGAACCCAAGTATGTGAGTGCCTAGCAGTCTGCCTGACACACTGGAGGCCCCCAATAGATTCTCGCTGAATATACAAGGCTCTGCACGAGAATACCTAAGATTTCATGTGGATGGTTGTTTTTATCCTCAGATGTGTTACTTCGATGATTATAGAACATCATGCTTTGTGAGGTGCATTTATAGCTATTTAAGAAAATAAACAAACTCAGACCTGGGAGGTAGCTTGGACAGATCTTAGACTCTATTTCGTAGAAGTGGAAAGTGAGCTATACAGAGAGTCTCACACACACACACACCCACACATCTAGTAAAAGAGCAGAATTAGAACGCGGGTCTTCTAATAGATAATCAGTTTTTCTACTATATCTGTTCAAAGTTAGGGAATCTCTTTACCCTGTATCCACTAGGGGGAAAGTGCCATTCTAACCACTTAAGACAGCATGGATGAGACATAAACCTGAGTCTGGGAAGTATAATAGAAGGGAAGGTTTTTGGTTTTGTTTTTAAAATTTTATTTATTTGTTTGACAGAGAGATAGTGAGAGAGGTAACACAAGCAGGGGGAGTGGGAGAAGGAGAAGCAGGCTTCCTGCCGAGCAGGAGTCCGATGTGGGGCTCAATCCCAGGACCCTGGGATCACGACCTAAACTGAAGGCAGACACTTAACAACTGAGCCACCCAGGCGCCCCAAAAGGGGAGGTTTTTGTTGGGTTAGGTAGCGGTTGCTTGTGATATTGTATGAAGTAAGATAGCAGAGGACAAACAGAAAAGAATTGGTCAATGGACAGATATTTCACAAAAATATCCATTTCCAAATAGTTTTACTGTTTCTTTTTTGTTGGGGATCGAATGGTTCCTGATGGTCATCCGTATGCATTGCTGAATGCATAAGGCCACTGTCCGTAAGTTGTATTTAGGCTTTAATGACAGTTTCTCATGATATTGGGGCTGAGTGGACACTTGGCCAAAAGTGACTTTTTTGCCTCTTAGACTTATTCCCAAATAGCATACTGTAAAGGTTTGACGAGGGTGGGGGTGGCGTGTGGCCGGGCAAAGAGAGAAAAAGTAAAGAAAGGTTTTCTTAGTAATGGAAGGTTTCCGTGGTTATTATAATAGTTATACAAAATAAACTAGCTGATTCTTGTTTAGGTAGAGCAGAAAAGTAGAATTTTTGCCTTTCTGTAATTATGTAAGACTACGTAAACATCATCTTGATGTGGGGGTGGCCAACGCCCACGAAAAGGAGCACTGAGGGGATGAGACGAGGTGGTAGCTGAGCCATTTCTGCCTTTGTCAGAACCCCACGGCTCAACCGTCAGGCTTGTCATTTTTCGGAGAGGGGCGGGGTGGGGGGGATTCATCTGCCTTCTTAGGCAAAATTTGAGCACACACAGTGCAGCTGTAACTGTATAATAAATCACCCCAAAACTTGGTGGCCGAAAACAATGACAGCCTTTATTTTACCCCGGAGCCTGTAACTTGGGCTGGGCTCAGTCGGGGATTGGCCCGGTTCGGAGGCAGCTGGAATGGCCTGCAGGCCAGGGGGCTAGAGTCACCTGAGAGCTCCCTGGCTCACATGTCTGCTGCTTGATGCTGGCTGCTTGGAGTTGTCAGCCAGAACACTACATGTGGCCTCTCCCCGTGACCTTGGCTTCCTCACAACATGGTGGCTAGGTTCCAAGGATGAGAACCCCGAAAGAGAGAGCCGAGTGGAAGCCGTGTCCTCTTCATAACCCGGCCTCAGAAGTCACGTAGCAACAATTCCACTCTACTCTCTGGGCAGAGAGCAGTCACACGCTTAGGCCCTGATGTGAGAGGAGGGAACACAGACCCTACATCTTGTGGGGGAGGGTCCAAACAGAGGGTCCAAACCCCATGCATGGAGGTATTGTCACAGAGCTTTCGAAGAAGACAGGCTGTCTTCTTCCTGCAGCAGCCTTCCTTTTCTTCTTTTGGCATCACCGTGTCCCACCCCAGGCCCTCACCCAGTACCTTCTTAGGCACCTCTGTGTCCTTCACCCTCCCCTTGTTTGGTGTTACTCCAAAAGGCAATCCCAAAACTCATTCCTCAGTCGTCCAGTCTCAGGGGGAGACTGGACCTTGGAGGTTCTGTAATTTCAGAGCCTCTCCCTGCTCTCGTGTTCAGACTGATGGTCCCATCTGAAGCCCTTCCTGCTGGAAGATGATACCAGGCTCTTATTCGGCCAGAGTGGCCACCAACTGAGCCATGGGTGGTCACGTGACTCAAGGGGGCTGTTCTGTGAGAAAATCAGTGAGCTGGCAGCGAGAGGAGAATGGGACAGGCACATCCTGAGAAGCAGATCCCTCCTGAGAGGTGGCATAAGCCATGGAGGAGAGAGAAGAGTAGAGAGAAGAGCAGCGACTCCGGTCCTGGTGGCTCCCCTGGTGGCTCCCTGGGATGCCTCCCGGGCCACATACACCATGGTGGCCTGGAATAGGGGTGCCCGGCACTGGCTTTTCGAATTTTATTTTTGTTCTGCAGCCACAAAAGCCTAAAATATCATCCAGTCTCTTAAGGTCTGGAGCAAGAAGGTGACTTGTCCGGAGTCCCAAGCCGGTTAGGAAGGAGCCTGGCCTTGAGTCCTGGCCATGTGATTCCAGGGCCAGTATTTGTCTTTCCTGAGGGCAAGGGCTAGGTGGAAAGAAGCAGAAATCTTGAGGTTAGAATTTGGGTAGGGGGGTGTTAAAAAAAACGCCAGGAAGGAGATTCAGAGGTGAAAAAACAAAAAGAAACAAAAGGACGGCTGGGGACGCAGCCTCTCTCTTTGATCTTGTCGCTTGATGTGAGGTATTTCTCCCCTTTCCTGGCTTCCGTAGATCTCTTCCTATCCTTCCTTTCGGACGTGCGAACTTTCTCCCCCTTTCGATGGAAGGGTACCCGTTGGCATATCTCGTTATAGGAAGCCCGGGTGAAGCAGACTTTTCCTTTGAAGGGTGTTCAGACAGGAAGGTCATCACCACTCGTGGCACTCTGTTGCTGGGAAGAAATACGATGTCAGGCGGAATTATACAGACTTGACAGTCCCGCAGACTTAAGCACTCGGGGACAAAAGCAGAGTAAACCCTTTCTCAGGACGCTGCCTAATCAAATTCAGGCGTGTGTAGAGCCTGCAGCCCTGTGAGGATGACCATTTCAGCGGCCGCGATTATTAAAATAGGATTCTTTTTGCAGAAGAGGGTCAAAATTAGAATTCCGCCGAGCATTATCTTCTTCCCGCAAAGGCCATGTCATTTTTATAAGAGATTGTGTTGCCTAGAAATCCTCCTGATCCTTTTGTTCTTCCTCACATCTAATCCATGTTCGAGTTAGCAGCAAAACCGGGTCCCAGACATATCCAGGGAAGCACAAGAGACAATTAACACCTACCTCTTGGAACACTGGAGACGATTAACAAGATATTGTCCCGCAGCTGCGTATGTTTTTATGTTTACCACAATCGGGCTTGATGAAAGCTGGCTTTTGTGACATCGTCTGATTCCTCGTGGTGGTGGTGCTTGTAGGAGATTGGCTGCTCTGCTCCATTTTTCACCTCTCAGGCAATCCCTCCTAGAGCCCTTTCCTGATAGTGCCAGGGATTAACTGATGGTTCCCCGTGGCTGGTGGAACCGCATAGGAAGGACAGCCCTCAAATGTGCTTATCCCACCCCTGGCTGTGCCTCCCCATCAAAGTCAGGGGTGGCTTCAGAGAGGCGGCCCCTCTCTCAGCCCGGTGCCCTCCGCCTGCTCTCTATCCAAGAGCATTAAAAACCAGGCACTGCCGTGTAACCGGGGTCCTCAGGATGGCGGCTGGCCTCACTTTGTCACAGCCTCGAGGCCTGCGTCTTCAGTCTGTCCCCGGAAGCTGTGTAAGAGACTTGCCCAGATCCACGGATGTCTTTCATTGTTTTCCTAATCATTTTCAGTGTGTTTTCCCACAATTTTTGTTAAGTCTCGATGTCTCAGCCTGGCCATGTCTGGGGAGGGGAAAAAAGAAGGAGGAGGAAAATTCCCACAAAGCGATGTTGTTTTAATAGGACAATTTATTTTTTTTTTAAGTTAAAGAACCTAAAGTTGTAGATCTCATCAGGATTTAAATTGTATCCCAGATGCAGGCTCTTATAAACACACACACACACACACACACACACACACAGCCACTTCCCACTTCCCCCCAAAATCTCCCTCAAAAATACCACTGTCTGTGTATTCCAACATGAACAGATAAATTATTCCCAAGCTCTATGTCCTCTCATCAATGTTCATTTCTCTCCCATTCCCCTTTCTATTTCATCTGGATATTCTTTTGATTAAATGTACTTGAAGTTGCTACTAATGTCAGGATAAATATTTAGATTGGATACAAAGACATTTGAAAACACTGGAAAGCAGACTCCATGTCCTTGCCGCTTCCCCATGAAAGAAAGTGTATTTCTAGGTGTGTTTTAGGGGCCAGGAAGGCACAGCTCCAAGTAAAACCCCATCCCCCTCCCTGTCAGAGTTTTAGTTTTAAACGTCAACATACCTTGTAATTCTGGCAGTGGCCTGTCATTTGGATAGTTGTCTGCAAATGCTACTAATGTTATTTTGGATAAAAACTGTCTCATTACCGTGTGTATTGTGAAAAGAAATGAACTCACATATCACCTGCGTTATTCCTTCTCTTCCTGTGTCATCCCTGTCCTCTCCTGATGCAGTGCAGTTCCCGGGGGGACTGAAATGCCCCTGAAAATTGACAGTCACATTTTATTATAACATATTTTTCCCATTTAATAACACGGTATAGGTAATGATTCATAATCCTCAAAGGGCCTCCTGCCGGTGACAACTGAACTCAAGTAATTGAGAACACCATGCAATTTGGCGGTGACTACACTTTTATGTTTCAGTCAGGAGTTAAAGCATCAGTCTATCTGGGGACTTTCAGGAAAATGACATCCTCCCGACCCATCTCCATGTGTGTTTTACACATGGAACTCTTGCTTCTTCAGACCACCGTGGCCTCGTCAGACTCTGAGTTCCATAAAGGCAGGGTAGTTTCTCCCTTTTCCTTCTGTACTTTTGGTGCCGAGAAGAGGGCTTGGAGTGTCGTGTGCGTACTCGGGATTTTCGCTGCCCGGTGGCCTGTCAGTCAGGGAAGTAGCTTTGGTTTTGAGCTCCCATCCATCAGTACCACTCCATCGAAACTCCCAAGGCCCCTTCACCCCTGGGTTAAAGTGAGTGGTATTATTCTTCCAGCCCTAAAGCAGCACAGCTACCTCCTCCCCATGACCTGATGGCCTTCATTTGGAGGGAGCCCGTGAAGCCCCTCCCCGAATCACCACCTCACACAGCTCCGTTAGGACTAAGTGACCTCTCTTCTCAGTTTTCTCACAAACCCCTCCAACAACCAAATCCAAGGCTTCTGAGGGGCAAGACTTTGTGCCCGACCTAAAAGGAGTCCTCTCCAGCTGTGAGCAGTGCCCCAGAATCGATCCTGGCCCCTCAGCGCTTTCCTACCTCAAGATGGACCTCCTGCCTTACTCCATAAAACACTAATTTTTTCCTCAGAATCTCTGTTAGGTCTAAGTGTAATTATGTCTGTAAGTCACCTACAGACCTGTGGCATCTGCCAAATGGTGAGCTTTCAGTAATTAATGGCTTATTCGTTTTTATAATGAGTTGTACTCTAAAATATTAACTACAAATTATAAAAAATATTAAGTTCCTAATTCCATAGATATGGAGACAACAGTAAGGGGTTATAAGTGTGGGCTTGCCAGGGGATTTAACCTTGCCTCGAGTGCTGCCACTGACACCGACTTCTTCCCTGACTCTGGGCACATGGCTTGACCTCTCTGAACCTCACCTTCCTCTGTAAAATTTGGGTCAAGGACTCATCTCATGCAGTAGGTTTGGGGAGATAACTAACGCTTGTGAGTCCATGTTAAGTGCTAGCAAACCGACGCATCCTTTTTTGCTGGCACAAACCTGTCTGAGTTGGAGGTGTTCACAGTAGGTGAAGTTTTGGAATCCGTCGGTGTACTCCAAGAACTGAGGTTTCAGAGAAGTTGACTTCTCCATTTCCTTGGTGTGTGAAGAACAGATTTTAATCAGGTGGAGGAAGATGATTGGAAAGTGTGTCTTGATTCCCTGGAGTGACAAGGTCTGTGGATCCCCTCACAGGATTTTTATTTTTTTCCCCAGCCAAAGGCTACTACAGCACTTTCCTACACCATAAAAATAAATAAATAAATAATGAAAGAAAGAAAGAAAAGGAAGGAAGGAAGAATGAATGAATGAATTCAACTACAGCCAGGGAAATTTTTGTTGGCTTGCATTTGAGATATGTTTTTAAATTGCAGAACAGAGTTTAATTTGGTCTCCATTTCCCCTGATGAGGAATAGCATCTCTACTGCGAGAAAACCTGACACTCCTTTATTCTTGCAAGGATGGTGAAAATTTTCTGGGTCACAAAACAAGCAGTAGAGGAAGAAATGAAGGTGCGTGCAAGACTCCTAAAATAAATATTCCTCTGTGGCAATTATTAGAAGGCTTGGATTAAGAAGCTGCCAACCCCAGGGGTTTGGGCTATCCCTTCCCTCTAGTTTTTTCCTCGTTGCTTTGTTCGATGATGCTTGGGTAGGTGGCAAGCAGGAGCTGCTGTGCCCCACGTTTTCGAAAGTGCTTGGAAATGCTGAATGGCAATTATTAAACAATGCCTCAGGGTTTGTGGGCTCCAAGAATATTACTCTAGCCGAAGGCCAAATCAAGAAGGTGTTCTTTAAAACAAATCCCTTGTCAGAGAGAAAGAGTAGCAACAGATTTGAATTATCGCGGGTGTCATAGTCACATTTAATTCCAGTTATCAGTTGAATGCGTTTCAGGCTTTGTGGGTATCCCACAAGTAGATGACACGGTCCCTCTTTTCCAAGGAGATTATTGTTTCACTCAGGAGATCAGACTCTGGGGCTTAAATAATAAGGAAAAATAATTGATACCTCCATGTTGACTGTAGAATTTCAGATGAGAGAAATGAATGTAAGCTAGCACATCCCAGGAAAGACTTCATGTGGGACATGCAGTCAGTACATGCCTTCTGGGATGGGACAGAGGTGGTAGATGTACCCCTCCTAGTGTCTTCCATTCCTGCAGCTTCTCAGATCCTACAGGACCTCGCAGCGATTATGTGAGCCAGGCAGGGTTTTCCTCTGCAGTGGGGGGCAAGAGCAGCATGGGCCAGCCATGGGGCTGTGTGCAAGGACTGGAATGGGAGGCCAGGCCGTGTGATGCTCCTGCCATGGCAGGTTCGTCGTCACCTTTCCCTAAGTCATTGCTGCCACTGAAATGCATTCATTTACTGCACCCAGTGCTTAGCGCACACGCTCCATAAAATGGTTGGTTCCCTCTGTCCTCTTGTCCTTAAGAGAGGCAGGTGGTAAAAGGACCACATGTCCAAAAATAGGAGAGCAAACACAATAACGTGGGTCTTCTGCCGCTCTCGGGGGAGGTGGCTGACATCAGAGTGGTATTGGAGTGGGGCAGGCACTGGAGAAAGTGAGGAGCAGATCACACTTTGGGAGGGGAGGAAAGAAGAGAAAGTCGGTCTGTCCTTACCTTCTCCGCGGCTCCGCAGCCCGTGACCTTGCTGACCGCTTACGGTCTTGCTTCCTGAAGTTCTTTCTCTCCATGGCTTCCTGGACATTCAAGGAGCTGTGCAGCTTCTCCTTCTCTCAGGAGTCCTCTGCTGCCCTCACCCAACTGTCCCTCGTGTTCATATCACCACCCATGTGCCACTGGCCCCTCAAGTTCCGTCTCAGTTCACTGTCCTTCCCCAGAGCCACCTTCTCTGTGTGGATGGCTCTCAGCACATTAGCTTTTGCAGGCCAGACTTGGTTTCTGCCCTGGGTGCGCAGGCCCTTTCTCTCCAGTGCTTCCCAGTCCCCTCCAACTGGGCCTATTGAACAAGTAACTCTGTCCCGCTGGTCACCAGCTTCTCCCTCCCTTTTCTTATTTACAAGACCATTTTCATCCAAATGCTTTTTCTCCTTCTCTCTTGCTTCCTCGGTGCCACAGTACCAACATCAAAGTTACACTCTACATTTGAGTCTCGTCGTTTGGTGGCGAAATGTGTCCCCCAAGACAGTTTGTGGCTGATAGCTGCCGTCCGTGCCTCTGTGCTCTCGGACCATCTTCCCAACAGCCTACCGGATTCCAGGGCCCGCAGTCCGGCCCACAAGGGAGAGGAGGTGCGGCATGTTTGCATAGGCGAGGATCTGGCAAGGGATGGCTTGGAAATGCCAAAATTATTGTGCCAGGGTGAAAGGAGGGAAGGAAGTTAGGACGGAAATAGAATATTATCACCCATGGCACTTGGCGAAGAGGAGGCCCATTTAGAAAGACTTTCGCCGTTTGTACTCGGGCTCCCATTCAGAGTGTGCTGTTCTACGTACTGAGAGGCTAGAAACCAAATGAAAGAGAATTACTCATGTTTTTCCGTCTGTACACATGTGCTTTTGCTGGTGTTAAATTCTTGCTGTAAGAGTCTCTCATTCCACAATGTACACACAGAAATAGATTCCCACCACTTTTTAAAAAATATATTAAAACCAGCTGAGTAAATTCACAGGGCGTTGTAGCAGGACACGTGAAATGTAAACCCACATTTTCTGGGACTGTAAAGGCATTTAACACGTACACTGCTACATGCGAAACGTATTCCACTACCCGTACTGTGTTCTCTTGTCATTGTTTTAAAGGGTAACATTTGAGGCTACAAATGCGTGGCTTATAGATGGAGTTTTACCCTAAATTTTGAAATGGAGTAGTCGTTGTCTAACAGGCACAGAACTCCCCTTCTCAGATAAAAGGATAGGAGCAGAGACCAGTTTGAAGAAAGAGGCTGTTCCCTTGCTCCTATAACTTATGCACATCTTAAGGAAGGAGCTGGCTTATCTTGCTTCAGAAATGATTCTAGAAGTGACCAAAGTAGGACACTCTCCAGTCTCAAGGGTCTGGTATATGTTGTCAGGGGATGAATTCATCTTGATTAATGTTTACTATCTCCTTCTGCTTTTCTGGAGCTACCTTGATGGGCATTAATCTCAAACTCTACTGAGCTTTAGCCATAGAGACAATGGCTGGCTATGCCATTTTAAGAAGCCATTTATTCATTCAACAAATACTTATTGAACACCAGTGATGTGACAAGCATAAGCCCCGAGTTTTGGAATCCGTCGGTGTACTCCAAGGATGAAGATTCCAGCTCTGTCTATCCGAATGTTCTGTGCTTTGTATTCTCATCAAGCCAGGGCCTGCTTACTGCCCACGCATCCCTCTCGACCAGGCGCTGTGGACAGTTACCATCGTCATTCCTCGGGCACAGGAGGCTGATCTCTGCCGTTGCCGAAGAAGTAGCCATCCAACTCAAGGGTCAGAGGGAGCCATGGCCTTTTGGTCGTTTTTCTCCTGAGGGACATCGTGGGAGAGGGAGGAGGATGCAGGCAAAGGCCTTCTACAGAGGTCCCCTCCCTCTAAAGAATGCACAGCTTCCTATTTTCCTTCCTACCTTCCTGATCACCTTTACAGAAACTGTCGTTCCTTGACACACCTGCAATTCAGTATTTGGTTTCTGCCATCGCCCTGTCTCCAGCTCTGATTTGACTCTTCTTGCTTAGACTTTGGGGCACCGTGTAGTCTCTCCCTGGAATTTAACTTTGAACAGTACCAGTTTTATTAATCCCATGCCTGCACTGACAACCGGAAGAGACGGTCCTTTGTTTATACATACTGTTTGTTTTTTTTTTAAAGATTTTATTTATTTCTTTGACAGAGAGAAATCACAAGTAGTCGGAGAGGCAGGCAGAGAGAGAGAGGGAAGCAGGCTCCCCGCTGAGCAGAGAGCCCGATGCGGGACTCAATCCCAAGACCCTGAGATCATGACCCGAGCCGAAGGCAGCGGTCCAACCCACTGAGCCACCCAGGCGCCCCTATACGTACTGTTTTTAATTCATTTTTAAAAAGCACACATTTATTGAACACTAATCCTGTTCAAGCATTTTATTAAGCCACTGGACTCAGAGATGCTGGGAGCATCAGAAAAATCAACCAGTAATTAAATACAGTATCTTGGGGACCCAGGAGAGGAGCACCTACCCTGACTGGGCGGAGTCTTGAAGCAGAGGGGGAAATTCGACCCAGAAGCACAGCCAGGTCCAGGCAAAGGCATGAACACATGTGATAAGGTGACCTGTCACCATTAGGCAGATCATGATAACAGACAACGAGTTCTGTGTCATTCTCCCTCAGCTCGTGGGTCAGACAGCCTCTCTCACTCCTCCCTTCCATGGGTTTTATCTCATCTCCTCTCTGGTCCCACCATGGTTATCTCAGGGGGCAATAGGAAGGAGGAGGAAAGAGATAAACGAGAGAGGAGAGGCAAGTGGGGACAGGGGGCTACAGAGTTTGCAACCACCCAAAAGTAGAGAAAGAAGTAGAAACTACGGACAAAGCTCCTCCCTTCCCCTTTCTTTCCCTGGGTCGCAGCCCTGTGTCCTTGGCCACCTGGTCATCTGCGGATCAGCCACCTCGCCTCTCAGTGTGGGGAGAGGGGAGCCCTACTCACCCTGCTAGCTTCCTGTCTGCAGGCGGAGGGGGAGGCATCCTGAGGGTTCTGCAGCCAGCTTCAGTTTTCCACCAGAAAGCAGACCGGATCTGTGACAAGACTGAAGAAATCCGCTGAGGGGCCAATTTTCCGCGCTTTTCTCCGAAATGATAAAAGCGATTACTGGTGCTCTGGTGAGGTGGAGAAGCATTGATTAGCCATTATCTGTGCCTTTGATTAACTTTTAAATGGGAAAACATTAATTATTACTTAATTAATCAGGTAGAAATATCTTTTACCCCATGATATGAGCAGAGGAGGGAGAAAGAACAAAAGGCTAGGATGCACTGGTTTATTTTTTTTTTTAAGATTTTATTTTATTTATTTGTCATAGAGAGAGAAACGAGAGCAAGCACAGGCAGACAGAATGGCAGGCAGAGGCAGAGGGAGAAGCAGGCTCCCTGCCAAGCAAGGAGCCCGATGTGGGACTCGATCCCAGAACGCCGGGATCATGACCTGAGCCGAAGGCAGCCACTTAACCAACTGAGCCACCCAGGCGTCCCTGCACTGGTTTATTAAGAGCTTGGAAAACGCTAGCCCAGGAGACCTGGGGGTGCGGAACCGTGGCACAGGGCTGAAGACTTGCACTTCTGCTCCCATGAAACGGCCTCGGTGATGCATCACCTCATCAACTCGTCCTCCTGAAACAGACAGGCAGAGGCCTTTTACTGTGCACCACTCCCTGGATAATGGACAACAGAAGAAGTCAAGCCTAGAGGCGCTGCTTCCTGTTAGGGAGTGCGGGAATAATAAAGTTTTACTTTATTTCCCGTTTCTCCGTCTTCCTGGGTCGAGAGCTATAATTCTGACACCAAATCCAAAGGTGGGTGGGGAGGTTCCCCCACCAGCAAGCAGTTCAACTCAGTCCTCACAGTACCTGGAGAGAATATCAGATTCCACAGGTGAAGGGCTCAGCTCAGTCCCCCAGGGCTGTTACGTCCAACATCAGACCTGCATTGTCACCTGTGCTTCTCTGACTGGCCGTAGATTGAAAGTACCAAATACCCCCTTCTTGGGTTCACTAAATTTGCTGGAGCAGCTCACAGAACTCACAGAGACATTATACTTACTAGATGACCGGTTTACTATACAAAGATGTTAACTCGGGAACAGCCAGGTGGAAGATGCGTAAGGCAGGGTGTGGGGACAGTGCATGGAGCTCCCACGCCACTCTCCCCAAATCTCCATGTGTTCACCAACCTGCAACCTCCAGTTCCTGGAACTCCATCCTTAGGGTTTTTTAGGAAGGCTTCATTACAGAGGCAGGCTTGATTACATCTCTGGCCATTAGTGATGATTCAAGCTCCAGCCCCTCTTCCCACAGGGGTTAGGGGGTAGGATTTAAAGTTTCAGCCCTTTAATCAAGGGGTTGGATCTCCTGGCAACCAGCCCATACCTTAAGTAAGTCCAAAAGTCATCTCATTAACATAACAAAAGACACCTTCATTGCTTTAAGGAATTCCAAGAGTTTCAGGAGCTCAGTGCCAGAAACAGGATGAAAGACCAAATACATATTTCTTATTATAAATCACAACATCACAGAGGCACCTGAGTGGCTTGGTCAGTTGAGTGTCCAGCTCTTGGTTTTCTGCTCAGGTTGTGACCTCTGGATGGTGGGATCAACCCCAATCAGACCATGCTCAGTGGAGATTCTGCTTGAAAATTCTCTTCCTCTTCCCCTCGCCCAGCTCACGCACCTGTGTGCACATGTGAGCACGCGCTCTCTCTGTCAAATGGATAAATCTTTAAAAAAGGGAAAATAAATAAGTAAGTCATGACATCACAATAGCATAACAGAAATAAAGACAAGAATGGGTGTTGGATTTCCAGAAAAACAGACATGAGCTCACTATTGCTAGCACATTTCAATTTGCTCCCGAGAGTGTGACCAGACGACTAATACAGGTGGCCTCAGCAAGAGCTTTTAGGAAGGAGTAGCTCAAACACCTGCTTCCTGGGTTGCCCATCCCCTAGGGCCCTCTGGTGAGAAAGCTCAGCCTCTGGAGAAAGTGCTGGATGGAGCAGGTTTGCTGCAGGCAGGGCAGGAGAGAAGAGAATGGCTTTTTATTTCACACGTGCTTTTTTGTTCCTATCACAGCCGAGTGCGGGCTTGGGATGCACCGGAGAGCTGGTGCTCTCACTTCTCACCTTTAAAAACCCAGGTGTGTTGCTACCGATTGACGTTTAGGAACTGATCCTGAGGTTAACACAGAGTAGACTGTTCTCTTCCGGGAGGCATTAATTCTTTCAGGCCTTCAACGAGTGGCTTGCAATTCCCAGGAGTGAACAACAGAATTAAAGGATTTGAGAGAAACTTTAACCCTATCCACTTACCATATAAAGAAGAGGCTTAGAAGGGCAAAGTGACCTAGCCAAATGTCACAGGGATAATTGATGGCAGATTAATAATAATAAATTAATCCAACATGAGACTGATGGTGAAGCTCAACCTTGACTAGCAACACCTATCACCCGAAATACCATTGCTTTGTTGCCGGTTCTTGAGGAATAACCCAAGTGGGATCACCGGAAATTCTTTTCAAATCTCCCACCAGTCAGTATGGCCTTGTGACACAGGTGTCCATGTAGATGATCTCCACACAGTATGTTTTATGTACTTCCTTCCCCTACCCTGATTGTCTTCTACAGAAGGGTCCTGTGAGAGTCACAGGGCACTGTGTTACCTGTGACCTCGATCAGAAGACCTCCCAAGTCCCTTTTCTCATGGGACAATGTGTAGTTCTGGTACCCTCAGCAGGGAAAGGAGTCTAAGATACCTTTCCAGGGCTAATATTTAACAAAGTTTGGTCTAAAGACCATCTGTCCATCCAGTGCTTGTTAGAAATGCAGATTCTGAGATCTCCAAAATCACTAAATCAGAAGGAAGGTGGGAATATGAATTTTTAATAGGTTTCTTAGGAGATTTTAAAGCACACCAAAGCTTAAGAGTCACTGCCCTGAGCTGTCTGTTCATCCGGCCTGACCATTCTCAATCCTGTGAATGAGAAGATTGGTCTCTGACTAGAGGGGGCGGGTAGATAGCTACATAGAAATCTCATTATATTTCAATATCCATCTACTCGTTCAGCTTTTCTTGAGCTCTTTCTATGACTAAGCCCCATAATGGAATGAATAAAAACAGAGTACCTACTATATTCTATACTATTTGCTTTCCTGTATCAACTCCTTTAATCTGTACAACTTTTTTGGTTACTGCTCTTACGTTCATTCAATAGAAAAACAGACCAAAGCCAGAGAGAGAGGTCAAGAAAACTTGCCAAAGGGACGGAGCTTGTAAATGGTAGAGGCAGAATCTGAACCCAGGTAGTCAGCCCCTAAACCCCTGATCTTAACCATTATGTTCAGCAGTTTCCTCAAACATAAGGATGAGTAAGACTCAGTCACTGATGGAACCCTTCCACCCCCCGTGCCAGGAGCTCATAGTTTAGTCAGAAACCCAGACTTCATACATATGAAGAGCTAATTACATTATGGTTTATTAACTGCTATAATAGTGGTATGAACAGAATGTTATGTTGGTAAGGAGGAAATTATTAACCGCCAGCGATGTCAAGAAAGGCTTCACCAAAAAAATTCAAAGCTCCATGAGAACAGGAATCTTGTTTGGCCTCCTTTAGCACAATATTTTACAAATATCAGATGCTAAAAATAATTATGTTGAATGAGTGAATGAATTAATGAATGAGGTTATTCATTTCAGCTCATATTGAAAGATAAGGAAGACATTTTATGACAAAATGCACACAACTCCAAGAGGTAAAAGGTTAAAAATTATTTTTCTCCTGGGAACAGAGATTCAATATGAGGAGAGCAAAGTGTGCCAGGGAGGGGCAGGGTGGGGTGGAGTGAAGTGGGAGAGGGAAGAAGAGCCTGGGAGCAAAGGCTTAGGAACATGGCAAAGAATTGAGATTTAGTCCTCTGCGCAGCCATTTTCAGACAGGGGAGTGAGAGGATCAGATTCCTTTAATGGGAAGACAGCTCTGGAGACCATGTTGAAGGCATAAAGCAGATTAGAGGAAAGAAAATCTACCAGGAGGAAGGCCAGCTCGAAGGGTTGAAGTCGAGGGCGAAGAGGTTAGGAAGGTCTGAGTAAAGGCCAGGAGCAGGGGGAAGACAAAGGGAGAGCCCCACACCAGAGGCTTGCCTGAGGCAGACTAGGCAGGGCTCAGGGACCAAGTGAATATAAATTATCCACAGAAGACTGATGGTTTTCTAACATACATGATGACGCCATTAGCCGAAATAAGGAATGTAAGGAGAAGGTTGAGGTGGAGAGAGTTCAGTTTTAAACAGGTTAGGTTTGTGTTGTCTGTTCATCTTCCCAGTGAAGAAAAATTCTCAGAAGGCATTTCGCAAGATGGCCAAGGAGCAAGCTGTGAGTGGAAACCTGGTACTTGGCACCACGAGCATCAGGGGGGTTGTTGAAGCCATGGGAGTAGAGAACATCCCTTAGGAAGGATGCATAGAAGAAGTGAGAGGACTAGGAGGTATCTGTAAAACATAGCTTTTGAGGGGTGAGCAGTCAGTGTGACAGACCAGGTAGAAAAAGATACCGTGAAGTTCATGCCTAATGGAAGAATCCCTTTGTAGTCATTTGGAAATTTCAGTGACATTTCTAAATCTCTGAAATTCAGAATTTTAGGAAAAGGAAACTTTCCTCAAAAACTCTGAGAACTTTCACCCATCTTAGGCTGAAAGCTCGAACACAGTGCCTTCATACTGGGCATTTCGCACACGAAGTCTCCTTTAGTCGTGAAAATATATATGACATTTCCCCACCCATGGATGCCAGAGAGCCCAAGAATGCAAACTCCTCCATCTCGGCTTTATCTGTTAGCTCCTTAAGGATTCTGTGGTGGCAAGTTAGGAAAGTTTTCAAAGAGCAGGAATTACAGCTCTCTCCCTGGGCCCTCCTTATCCAGCTTCCTGTGGGCTAGGGAGCCATCTACCAGCCCGAGTCTGCATTCTGCCCGAGTCGAGTTAAAAACAGAATGAAAAATCTATTCAGTAAAATAACCACTTTCTTTTAAAATTAACTGTGTAAACATCATAACATTTATCCTTTAACTAAATTCAATTGACTGTTTGCAATAAAACTGACTCACTCGATTCGGTTGGGGGTTCTTAAGCTAGTGTGTTTTTGCAGCCTTAGTGAGAGTTTCTTTGGGGCTGCCCATAGCCTGAAGGTCCTTCATGATTTGATGTGTGTGTGTGTGTGTGTGTGAGAGAGAGAGAGAGAGAGAGAGAACGCGCGAGCAAAGAAGAGGGAGAGAGGAGGAGAGAGAAATGCTGATGCTCAGTGGGAACCGTTAGGGATATTACATTTACAAAAGATATTTCCTGTGTCCATTAGTCAATCTTTAAAGTGACTGGTGTCCTCATGGTCTTGTGCTATCCGTGATACCTGTGCAAATATCCCGCCCAAGGCAGAGCTGTTTACTAAGTCATAAATACTAATGCCAAATAAATACATCATATCAGGGAAAATGTTCAACCTTAGTTGATGTCAAAGAAAGATAAATAAAAGCAGGAATACAATACTATTTTTCTCCTTTCGAATTGGCAAAGCTGTTTTTAACATTATAATACTCCAGGTTGCCCCAGGAAATCAGAAAATAAGATTCTCATACTCTGCTGTAGGATGTAATTATGTACACTCTCAGAGGACAGCTTGTCAATATATATCAAAAGCCTTAAAAATGTTCATAACCGTTGACCTAGCAACTCTCCTTTTTAGAATTTATCCTAAAGAAACAAATAATTATATACTTAAAAGAGGTGAATTTTATGGTGTGTGAATCACACCTCCGTAAAGCTGTTTCTTAAAAAAAAAAAAAAAAAAAGCAGAGATATGCAAAATATAAATATTTATTATGTTTTATTTATAACAGTGAAAAATTGGGAAGAGTCTAAATGCCTTTCATTTGTCATACCACTAAATAGGCTACTCTACAGCCATTTTTAAACAATTTATGTTGTAGTACAAACAGGGTTCTCCAGATGGGTTGCCCAGATGGGCAAATCGTTTATCCCCTAAAACTTGTTAGAAACCCACATCATGGATCCTCATCCTAGAGGTACTACATCAGAAACCCGAATTGGGGTTCAGCACCCTCTCTTAACAAGCCTTCCAGCTGATTCCGATGCTCACTAACATTTGCTAACTACTTGGGGAAAAAATGTTCCTGGTAAACTACTATGTGAAAGAAAGCAGAAGCAGGCCACAAGACAATAGGTAATGATGCGAGCCCAATTTATTTGAAAAATATCTGAGCATACGCATGCCTAGAGGAAATAATGGTAAGATATATGCTTAAAATTAGCAGTACTTATTTACAGATTATAGATCTGTAAGTCTGTTTTGTTTTCTTTTGGATGATCTTCTCTATTCTCCAAATTTTAATGATGATAACATATTATTTTTAGAATAAAAAACAGGATTTTAGAAGTTGTTGCCCTTGGAATTTGGGGACACCAGACATTTAGGGAAATATTTTAAGCCAGGTCAGTGAAGAGGAAAATCGGATGGGAAGGGCGCTCCCCAATCAGTTACGTGGGGAAGTTTATAGTCCTTAAAGTCAAATCCAGCATGTTTTGTTTTTGCTTTAGTTATGAAAGTGCCACAGTGTGTGTCTTAAGCGTCGTACTTATCAAAGTGTATATGGTGAACAGCGAGTATCAGATCTTGACCTTGGCTTCTTTTGAGACCATAATGGGATGACTTTCTTCTTCTCCTTCTTCTTCCTTTTCTGTATCGTGTCCAGGGATTTGTGCTCTCTCCTGCTGTGGAAGAGGTCAGTTTGAGGCTTTGTCACAATCTGTATCACTCTGAAGAAATCAAGAGCATCTTCCGCATTCTTGGGAATTTCAAAAAAAAAGTTAAATAGTGAGAGTCTTGTTGGCGCCAACCCACGCTGGAAAAACCACCAAATATAACCGATGTCATGGGCCTTTTGTTACAGAATGATGTGACATAGGGAAAAGGACAGGCCAGGTCCTTGTAACTAGTTCTCTAGCCTGGGGCAAGCCTGTGGTAGTCTCTGGTTCTTGCTTTCTTCACCTTTAAACTGAAGGAGTTGACAAGATGATCTCTGAAGTCCCTTCCAGCTCTGAATTTCTATGCTTTTTATGACTAGATTCACAGAGATACAGTGACCCATAACCAGAAGGCAATATAATGCTCTTTGATCTGTTTCGTGCAGCTTGGCTAGCATGAAACCATGCTAGTTTCAGAAGCTGGAACATCCTTTCATGGGCCTCTCTCCCATCCTGACACTGAAAATCTATTTTGAGGTATCACCTGAGCAAATTATCAATGAGAAATGGTGTTTGGGATTCAAGACCCTTTCCATAACAGCATCAACGAGCTGGACAGCCTGCAGATAAAAAATGGTCCTCTCTAAAAACACGGAGGGAGAATGGAGCCCTGTGGCCCAGGTCGCTGGACTGTGAACTACTTATTAGAGAAGACATGGTTGTCCTTTAGATCCGTTCGGAGACCTGTGTTCTAACTCTAGCCGTGACCTTGCCAAGTTCCTTCCAGTTGATCTCTAGTATTATGTTATTTCTAAAAAGAATAAGAGTTTACGATCAGAAGAATGATGTTGTGCGCATAAAGACAGTCAGACCTGGAAGGAAGTTCTTCAGGAAGTAGCTGGTCTTGAAAGACGCAATTGTAGAGCTGGAAGGGGCTGAGTCGGTTCTCCTGAGAGTCTGAATGATTTCTACAATATCCAGCTTTTTCTTGACAGGGCATGAGAGATGAACATATGTGTTGTTCGTGGCTGTCACTTGCCAGCTTCAGCTTGGGATGAGAGAGATGTGTACTTTAACTGCCGAGACAGCCCCAGGTTTGGGAAGGAGTTTTCTGCTCATCCCTGTAGTGGAGAACATTAACAATATGCTCTCCATACTAAAGGAAGCCCTGGAAGTCTGCTTGGCATAGGAGTGATGTGAGTAATGAAGTCTTGGCTCCAGTCAGCATTCTAAAGCTGGGGTTTTGCAAAAGTTGCAAATCCCCAGAGGAAATGCTAGAGCACAGAAGGCCTGCATATCATGGATTACACTAATCCAGGCAGGAAGTGATAATGACATAGTTATACAAGCAGTGTTTTTCATGGCTAATTGGGAAGGATGGTCATTTAATTAAACTCTGCCAGACCCAGGGTTTTTTGTGTCCAGGATAGCCAAGGAGCCCTTCCTAGACCCTTTGGCTCAGGGAAGTTAATCTCAGCTGTAAATTCTGTGAAGGTAGGATCTTTATCTTTTTATTGACTTCTAATACCTAATACCTGGTACAGTTTGGGGAACATAACAGGTGCTAGATCTAGATGAGAAGACTTCTGAATATCTTATTAGTCCTATAAAATGCTTTGTTTTAAATCAAGTGGTGGTACCAAGACTTGATTCTGTGAGCCACTTGTGGATTAAAATAAATAAATAAATAAAAGTCAGATCTGATTCTTCCTGTAAAGTACTGAATATGCTGATTTTTAAAAAAATTATAAAATAGAGTAAAGAAAATGCCTCTGTGAGGTTCTGAATATACCTTTTAACACTATTTCTCTTCTCCCTAACCAGACGGAAAGCTGGGGTCTGGGATATATTGTCAGGATTCAAATACTTCTTTCATTTAAAAAAAAAATCTTGGAACAGCTTAAAATGAGTATGAGGTCTGCTCTGTGTAGTAGAAGGAAGGAATGTATAAAGGGCCAGAAAAACTGGATCTCAGCTCCTTGGTGCTGGGACCAACCTGTAGTAAGTTCCAACCTCCCTCATTTGCAAAATGAAGGGAAGATGCTGCAATGGTTATATTTCCCAAACCAGAAAAAATGTCCCGTCTCTTATGATGTGGGGGACAGGAGGCAAACGGGGCGATATAATATGAAAGCAAAATGTTGGAAGTTCCTGGGAACATTGACAGCATGCAAACATTGGAATAGATAGTGAACACCCCTGCTTGTTGAATAAAATTCAGTACATATGAACATGAAACAGCACACTCTTAAATAAGATACAGTAAAGACGCTGTAATTATATGTATAGCCTCAAATTCTTCCTTCGGTATAGAAGTAGAAAATTCCAGTAACTTGAAGATATGTGGAGGTCAGCTTTACATCTTTCTTTGTCAGTCTGAAGTGACCCTGTCGTTGGTCCTCTAACCTGCTCCCGTCCCCATCTGGTGGATTCCAAGACTCCTTTGTGTGTCCTACAGAGTCAAAAAAATGAACCCATTAAGAGACTGAAAGAGATCTGAGCTGTGCTGCGCAAGGAATCATACTAGGAGGGAATGAGATTTATGAGATGAGGTAATAGAAATACAAATAGAAATAGAAATACATTCTGAAGGAACTTTTTCCTCAAATGCCTATTTCCTTGGTGATTGATTTGTGTGGGGGAGGCTGAGGAGATTTAATTTCCTTGCCTTCCCCACCACATTCCTACTGTTTCAGGTTCTCAACGTCCCCCGTCACAGTACATAGGCATCTTCTCAGGCTGGTCCTCAGGGATGCTCGCCATTTTCAGTGCTGCAGTTTCCAGACCCTCCTTGCGGTGACATTCCTACTCTCCACCGACTCTTGAGAAATTAGATGAAAATGGAAGAAGATTTATCCCCCTGGCAGAAATTGGGGTCACTGGTATTCAGAGAAAGGTGCAGTGCCTCTCAGGTTATGCCGCAGCCGTTTGTCAAACCTTGTAATTTATAGGCAAGCATTTTCACCAAGGGTCACTCCTAGAGAGTGCAGACAAACTGCCCTCAAAGTATTCACCCACATTTGCCTTTGTCATAAATAGTTAGTTCTGTACGAGTGTGTGCCTACTGTGTGGTGAGGTTCTGTGTGGTGAGGTTTATCTTATCAAATCCTCAAAACAGATCTGTGTGTTAGGGATGGTTAGTCCCCATCTCAGAAATGGGGACACTGAGACCCAGGTCAACTAGAACTTATTAAAGGCTAGGGAGTTTATAAGTATCACAGTTGAGTTCAAATCCAGGGCTTTCTAACCCGGCAGTCCTTGCTGTCAACCAGGCTCAAAGGACAATGAAGAGTATCTCTGAAGGGAACACAGAAATAGAAGGGTGCTTTGTAGAGAAAGGGTCAGGAGCTCCTCCCCTGCATGTAAATAGCTCTGCAGAATCCTGGAAAGATAAATATCCTAGGACTTTCGTAGACCCAGAAGATCGTTCTCTCTTCTGCCTGGTTTCCTCCTGGTTTAACAAGCGCTTATTGATCTTCTGTAGTGGAAAAGCATGGCAGTAGTCAAGAGAGACACAAAGCTTATTAAAACATACCTTCTCAGGGCACCTGGGTGGCTCAGTCGGTTAAGCGTCTGCCTTCGTCTGGCAGAGCTCCCTGCCCAGCGGGGAGTCTGCTTCTCCGTCTCCTTCTGCCCCTTTCCCTGCTCGTTCTCTCTCTCTCTCTCAAATAAATAAATAAAATCTTTAAAAATAAATAAATAAAACGTACCTTCTTTCTAACTCAAGACAATAAACACTATAGTTTCAGGACACACAACTAACTGTAATAAACTCCAGAAGTGATACTATTTCTTGGAAAGTGAATTAGGGGTACACAGCAGAGGTATGGGGCAATGCATGTCGTAAGTGTGGCTTCTGGACTTGTGGTCAGTGTCACAGTCCCTCAGGGAATGGGTAGCAATGCAGATGCCCAGGAGACACCACACTTGGGTGTTCTGTTCACTGAAGTTTGAGAAACACCAGTTTCCGTGCTTGGCTGGTAATTGCATTTGGCTTGATAGGAGATGGGCTATGGGGTTGACAGCAGATTTGTCCGGCTGGGTCATTTGGGGCTGATGGTTTGAAGGCATTGAGCTTCTTGCAGTGGAGACTTCTTCGAGGAGATGACACCTAGATGGCAAGGCATTTGCTGAGGGTTACATTTTAGGGAGACCACCACATGACAGTAAGACTCAGGGGGCCCTACGATCTGAACCAAAATTGACCAGAGATTCCTCTTCTCTTGCATGCCCCTGCTGTTCTTTCCACTCAAGTTTCTATGACAACTGTTCTGATACAATTTGCATTTATGAAAATCACATTAATTTCACCGGAGCCTCAGGGATTGCTTACAAATCAGTATTTTTCACATCTGTGGAGAGTAGAAAACAATAGCAACCCTTTGCCCACAGGAAACAGAAGGAGAATTTTGCTCCTGTGTTAATTAGAAAGGCTGAGTGACACACCTTCTGGAATTTTCACATTTTTCCTCTACGGTCTGCTAGTTCTCTCAAAGAAGACTTCATTCTCCTAACACAGCAAATCTTATTTTCTTTCCCGAAAGAGAAGACTGAGAAAATGATGCCTTGCCCACATGCCTTCACTGGGGCATTTGACTAAAATTTGTTCTAAATCAGATTTTGAATAAGAGGTGGAGGATCATGGGGGAGCAGTTCCCATGGCTAATTCTCCCCAAGGTCAGCTCACTCCGGCCCACCCTACCCAGAACCCAGTGACAGCTCCTCTAAAATTAAAAAATAGACTGCATGGGGCACCCGGGTGGCTCAGTTGGTTTAACCTCGAATTGTTGGTTTGGGCTCAGGTCTGATCTCAGGATCCTGGGATCGAATCCGGCATCACGCTCCTTGCTCAGTGGTGAGCCTGCTTCTCCCTCTCCTGCCTCTCTCTCTTTCTCCCTGACAAATAAACGAAAAAAAAAAAAAAAAACCCTAAAAAAAAAAAAATAGGCTGTGTATACAAATTAGGACTTGCCACTGCAGCCCCTACTCAGCCTAAAGAAATCTGCTCTGATTTCAGGAATAGTCTTGTCTCCCCATTGTTAGAGTTTTCAAAAGGCATTACGAGGGAAGATCTGTGTCAGCTCTGGTGGACCCTGTCCTATCCTTGCAGCATCTCAAGCGCCAACCTTTGAGAGCATCCACTGTCACTCTGGACTCTCCCTATGCTGTACGGAAGAATGTAGACAGATGGCCAACCTGGGCAGCATCTTGCTTTCAGAGCCTGTATCCGTGCAGGGGCCTGCTCACCCCAGGACCAACAAACAAAGCTGGAGGAGGATGACTGGGTGGGCTGCCGTGTCAGGGAAACCACCACAGGCCAACAGACTATAAGAATTAGGACTTTTAGGGCACCTGGGTGGCTCAGTGGGTTAAAGCCTCTGCCTTTGGCTCAGGTCATGATCCCAGGATCCTGGGATCAAGCCCCGCATCGGGCTCTCTGCTCAGCAGGGAGCCTGCTCCCTCCTCTCTCTCTGCCTGCCTCTCTGCCTACTTGTGACCTCTCTCTCTCTCTGTCAAATAAATAAAAAATACTTTAAAAAAAAAAATAGGACTCTTTCCTTTGTAAGTAAACTGATTTTTCACCCAATCTTGGCATATCTGTAGCACCTTTTATCCGTATAATTCATTTTAGCAGTAATCATACCCTCTCTCTCAGACAAACACGTTTTCTGTTCAGCCTTGCCTTCCCCACAGGACTTGGAATACCTTGAGAACAGGAAATGTGATTTATATTTCTTTTGAATACTAAAACCACAGCCCTGGAAACACGATAGATAGTTCTCCTTGAACTGAATTAAAACAGAATGGCCTACAAGAACTGGGGGGCACCTCTTGAAGTTTGAAATAGATAATGTTAAGGCAAAAAAATGAAGGGCAGGAAAGAAAAAACAAAATGCAAATGTAAATCATCAGGCAGTGAGTTTACAGAAATTAGTATTCACAGACGAGATATACACAACAAAAATGTAGGTTCTAAGCTTTGGTTTTGTTTAGATTCTTCAAAATCTTTTGTGAAGCACATGCCCCAGATTTTATATATCTTTACACAGATATCACGTAGATATATTCATGTAGAGATGGAAAGATGGAGGGGTTCAGATCATAAATAGAGGTAAATAAAGTAGCCAGTTACTTGCAAGAGTCGCATTTTGCATAATAAGGGATGGCTTAAAACGTAGTTACTTCTAACACTTTCGTGCACGCTGCACGAGCACGTTATCCGTGTCAGTTGACTGACCGGTGATTGTGGGGAGAGCTAACATTTAGCTGCAAAAGGCTGATGGCATTTTGCCAAAGTCCCAGTAAGGCTCATGATGACAATTACTCTCCTACTGTAGCACTCGTCATCCTTTCACAGACCACCAGCCCTTCGACACTGGCTGATAAGGACTGCTTTATATCGTTTATGGGATTTCATGGGCAGAGCTCCATGGCATTGTATGGAGATGTTCTGAAGAAGTCCTTGACGTTGGACATTAGAATGTCAAGTAGAGCAGCAGCTCTCTCTGCTGGGGAGATACCACTCCCAGCCGTAACGGAGGCTCATGCCTCCTGGGTCTGGCCATTCCCACACACACCTTTGCTTCTGGAGCTCTGAAAACTTCACTGCCTTCTCCAAATGCCAGCTTGGAGAGACGTAAGGAACACAGAATGTTTATCAATCTCTTCTTGTGGTGTCTGGCTTTCTGGCACTTTCTTCCCCTGCTGAATCGTGACAATGCTGTCAGGGAAACAATTGGAACCCTCTCCCCAGTGACTGCCGTCACCCGCGCAGTGCCAAGTCCGCCCTGACTGCCCGATTGAGACATGGCTGGGGACTTCACAAGCACCGTAATTATGGAGTCCACTCACCACTGCAAGGGGGGAACAGGGCCAAGAGAACATCAAGTTTAGGATTCTGTCATGTGTTATTTTCCTGCCTCATATTAAGCAAAGTTTTAGCTCAGAGATGAAGCATTGTATGGAGAAACCTGGGTTTGCCTTCACCTCTGATTTCTTTCTCGGTCCCACCAAAGTAGGTAGAGTTGTTGATTTTCCTCTTAGTACTTCTGGACGGACAGTGACCATTCCTTACCTCCTTCGGCCAAACTCTTAAAGGTGGTTTTCAGAATTGGTTAATATGTCCTCAGATCACCCCCATGAGGAAGTTAAGTATCCTTGTTTTTCTGGTTGGAAAAAATGAAGCGTAGAAAGCTTAGGCAATTGCCTTAGCCATTCGGAGGCTGAGGCAGGACTTGTCGCTGGGGGGCTGATTTCCTCTGGGTGTCTTGGAGGGTGCTGTTGTCTTCTACCTTGTACCGTGGAGCGTGGTAACGTGCACCACCCAGGGCAGCCATGCCAGTGGTAAGAGCTCTGAAACTACCCCCAGAGATGCCTCTTTTGACAGTTAAAGCAAGTGACCTTCAGCTCAACGATGGAAAGTCCAAGTGACTAATTTAATGAACCTTCGGTGTGTGAGGGGTGGAGCAGGGGGGAGGGTGGCAGGAGGGAGGCTGCTTGGGCCAAGGGCCAGTATGAGCCATCTCCAGTCCATGGCGGGTGTGGGGGCGGAGGGTTGAGTGTGAGATGAGAACAGTGGAGGTCAGGAGAAAACAGGCTCCTCTGTGTGCTTAAGGAAGAGAGTCTGACCATGGGGACAGATGGAAGCCCTGGGTTATGGAGGCGAAGCCTGTCAGCAAACCAGGAGCATTTCCTGTCTGCAGACAGGCAGAGGGCCAATTCTTCGATGAGCTGGAAACAGGAACCAGCGGGGGGTGGTCAGCATAACCCTTTCTCTCTGTGGCTTTTGGGTCGTGAAGTGGAGGAGCTTGTTATGTCTGTGATCCTGAGAGCTTGTTTATGTGCCTGTGAGCCGTGTTTTCTTTTATGTTTCCTCTTGTAATCCTTGATGGTCCTCACCCCCCAGAGGCCACCCCCAGACACATTCGGGCATCCCCCAGCCAGGAGCCAGTGTTCAGGCTGCGATTATCTTAGCCAGCCATGTGGCAAGATATGTTTAGATCCTGAGTGAGTTCCCAAATGCACACGTTGAAGGAGGGAGCGGGGCAGGGACTGTCCCTCGTCTTTCCTTGGCTCTAAAGAAGTGACTGCATGGCCAGTCGCATTCTTCATGGAGCAACTCAACAGGCACAAAGCCGGGCTCTTGAATGACATGGCAGTAACAACTGAACCTTGGACCGGAGTGGTCTGCTTAGCCAGAGATTTTCCTGGTGTATTTTCTCCTTGAATTGTTACAACCCTGCGAGGTGGGTGGTATTTGTCTGGAGGAAAATGCGGTACAGAGGAATGCATGCAGGGTCCTAACAGAATCTGCCTCTGCTCCAAAGGGCCCTTTGAAGGGGCATAATCAGCAAACGGGCAGGGTGGAACGTCAGAGTGCTCTGGGCGCCGTCAGCACTCCCGGAACCTTCTCTGACTACCCTCCGTTCGCCCTTTCTGTGTCAACCTGGGTACTAAGCTCTGCTGGAGTTTCCGAGGGAGTCCAATACGCAGGATCCTTCTTTCCCACCTGAGCTCCAAATAGAGAAACATTACCATTATTAAAAAAGGACTAAGGTGGGAGAGGTAGCCTGCCAACTGGACTCCCATGTTAGGGAGACCTCTGTATCCACTCTTGGGCACAAAAGGGCACCTGTTCAACATGACTTCTGTCATGGAGAAGCAGAGAACTGCTCTCTGTGCACAGGCGTCACATGGGAGATAGGGTGGATCAGGACCCACAGGTCTCTGGTAGAGTGGCTCAAGGGGCCAAGAGACGGAAGTGTTAGAGCTCCTGTGGCTTCACAGATAACCTGGCAGTAACCGTCGGGAGCAAAGAAGAGTCACTTCCCCTAATGCTCCTTCCAGGATAGCTTACCTGGAACCTGCAGGCAAGAGAAGGTGCCCTCCCTACTCTCCCCACTCTCCCCACTCCACTATCTGTATTATAACTTCATGCTCCCGAAGGACTGTGCACTCTAAGCAAATGTCCTGGGTCCGTTCCTTTACACAGTCAGGATGAGCACTGGTAAGACATAGCACTGGGAGTTCTCAAGGAAGAAAAACTACAATAGGTAAATAAGAGCTGCAGAGGCAATTGGCCGCTGATCCTGTTTATCAAAAGGAACCCGGGGGAGGGACTCAGAGGGCACTCCTGGAGTGGCCATGTTTAGAGTACGTGTATGTGCCCGTGATTAATTACAAACGTGTTGGTGCTGGTGGATCAAGCCAGCACTTAACAGGGAGCCCTTCCCTTCCCTGCAGTGAAGACAGCTCCAAGTTCGATCACCAGAGCACTGGTGGCTGTCCCTGGGAGCTTGCTACAAATACAGATTCTCCCACTCTGCCGCAGACCTGCCAAATCAGGATTTCTTTTTTTTTTTTAAAGATTCTATTTATTTATTTATTTGTCAGAGAGAGAGCAAGCGAAAGCGAGCACAGGCAGACAGAGTGGAAGGCAGAGTCAGAGGGAGAAGCAGGCTCCCCGTGGAGCAAGGAACCCGATGTGGGACTCGATCCCAGGACGCTGAGCCGAAGGCAGCTGCTTAACCAACTGAGCCACCCAGGCGTCCCCCAAATCAGGATTTCTGAGAGTGGTGTCCAGGCATCTGTGTTTTAAACGCGCGCTCCAGGGTGATTCTTAGGCGTCCCTGTTGGAGAAACATACTTGCCACATGCCTCCTTCTCCAGTCTAGGAAGAGCAGATTTGCAGAGTCAAAGAAGACCACAGTGAGAGTTCACATCTTTCGCAAGGCGCTGTTTTAAACACTTAAAGTGTATTATCTTCTTTATTTCTTGCTGTAATCCAGGAGAGTGGTTATTCTGTTCAACTTCATCTTCTAGAAGAGCAAACACAGAGCAAGGTCCTGTAGCACTAGGATGAAGTGTGTGAGGCCTTTCCTTGGGAGAGAACTTAAGAAGGGCGCCCAAAAAACTCAGTAATCAAGACTAGTCATATTTTAATGTGCATTTTTTAGAATCAAAATTAATGCTAATAAATTCATGATGAGCAGAATATCAGTAAAGATCCAATGGGCAGAAGGGTTACAATAATTTACCAAGATGACAGCGTTAGTAAGAAGTAGAATAAAGACTTGAACCCAGGGAGTTTGGCTTCAGAGACCACATGCTCAGCCCCCATGCTGTGGACCTCTTATCAGCTAACTTCACAGCGTTTGGAGGGGACAGGAAAAGTCCAGTCCCTGGAGTGAGCATCGCCTGGGCCAAAGGGACACCTAGCTGTTCTGAACTCATTGGGACCTCATGCAAAGAGCAACAACAACAAATCTAAAAACAGAAGCAGAGCGTTCAGATGGGGCCTAAATTTCACAGCTTGGCCATCCATGAACTTAGGTACAGACAAGGAAGATTTCCAGAGCTTTCCTCCCAATTTTCCTCTGGCTGGCTCCTGCTGAGAGAATCAGTGGGTAGGCCTACCCTGCATTCTGGCGGCAGGAATGTGATAATTAAAATCACTTAATATAACTGCAGTGCCCTCCTCGGTCCCCCCACCTTGGAGAGCTAGGTTGAGCACTTCTCTTGCTTTCTTCCAAGCTGCCAGATCCTGGCAGGCAGGCAAGCTGCTTGTCTTGAGGGTTTGTCATTGAGAGCTGGTCACCTAGAATGCCCCAACATGTTTGAGCCTCATTGTTAAAGTGCATTGGTATTCTCCCAGCAAAACTGCTCTCCTTCTTTTAGCAAATCAGCATTCTGTGAACATGAGAGTTCCTAGCCTGAAAACATTGCACGTTTCTGTTTCTCCTGCCATGATTCTTCCTTGTGTTATACAAATTGACTCTACGGAATATCTCTGGTAAAAGTGTTCATCATACGTCAGGAGACTGAACCCCAGTTACGGATTTTACATGATACGTTGAAGAAAGCATCAAAGGGCTTAAAGTTAGGTCCTACTTTCTCTCTCTGTAGTTGGGAGCAAGGAGAGGATGTGTTTTATCCACCTAGAATTTTTGCCCACCACATGCCCTGTGATATTTAAGGCAAGTGAGAGTTACAAAATGCAACACTTACCCATTTGGACAAAACTTCAGATAGCTGGTCAGTTTCCCTGTCCACTATATTTTTTGTAGTGATTGTATTATGAAGTAAGTTGTTTCTCAGAATTTCAGCCCAATGGAGGACATTTTTTTTTTTTTTTTTTTTTTTTTTTGGTGACAAAGTAAGTGCTGACAGCAATAGGTGCTCACTCTTTTTCAACTTTTGAGTACCTACATTTTCTTTCATTAATTTATGGATCCTACAAATATGAATTGAGCACCTATTAACTAAAATCATGAGGCACAATTCCATCAGTAAGTGGCAGTCCATGCCCTTCAGGGGTTTACGGACTCCCAACAGTCAGGAGATGTAACGGGGATCACTCCGCTGCAAAGTAAGACAGAGGAAAAAGAAATAGTCTAAATGCTTTGGACTTTCAGAGATGAGAGAGACACATCTGGGAAGAATCTAGAAGGAAGCTGTGTTTCAGCTAGGCCATGGAACAGAAGGGCCACAATAAGGGAAAGTGCTCCGAGTGAGGACAGCAAAGTCAGGCGGATGAGGAAGGATGGACAGAACAAGTTCTAGAAGATGCAAGTGTCCCACTAGGTCAGGAAGGAAGTAGTAATTAGATGAGGAATTTTAAACTATATTCAGGAGGCCCCAGAGAGCTAGTGAGGGTTTTGTTTTTCAGCAACGATGAGACAGAAGTAGAACAACACTGTTGAGCAGTGCTTTCTGGATTTTAGCCTGCATTCACATCCCCAAGGGATTTTGATAAAATGCGGGTTCAGATTCAGTCGGTGTTGGGAAGGGCATGAGAGTCTGCATTTCTGAGAAATTCCCAGGTGAAGCCAGTGCTGCTGTCTTTTAAAACAGGCTTTTAGCAGGGAAGCTTTAGAAATAGCTTGCGATGGAAGATAAACAGGAGTGGAGGAGGCCTGGAGAGGGTGAGACTGGGCTTAGGACAGTGGCCTCACAAGAGAGAAAACAGGTCTGAATGAGAGGAAGGGGACATGTAATGGAAGTCAAATTTATAGGGCGTGACAGCTACCTTATGTAGACAGAGGGGGAGTGCAATCCCTCACATACGATCCTAACACCCCCAAGCTGTGGGGATGGGTGCTGTGAGCACACCCGTTCCCTAACACTTTGTGCCGTAGTCATCCCGAACTACCTGCAAAGAGTCGGCAAGCTGTCCGTCTGGGCCTGGGTCATTTTGCTGAATCTGAAAGAGATGGTACTGTCTCTCTCGTGCCCTCACCAGGCTAGCTCCTACAGAACCCAAAGGACTCAAATCAGGGATTACCACTTCCTAGAAGTCTTTACCTGGTGCCCTACACCACCCCCTTTCCCCAGGCTGGGTTAGGTGTCCCTCTACGCTCCCATGACATCCTGTGAGGTCTCATATCAAAGCACTGTGCTCTCAGATTCCATACCTGTCACTGACTCTGTGTTTCCTGAGAGCAAAGGTTATCTCTCTCAACTTTGTGACTCGAGCATTCCAACACAGTGGAGACCCAGTCAGTGTTTGACGAGTGAATGAGTGAGTCCGGAAGAAGAGCAAAGCTTTTCTAGCCACGGTGGCAATGGCTTTTGCTTTTGTCCTTGTTGGTAAGATAACAAAATAGAAAGGATGTTGTGTAGACATTGAATTTAATTTAGTTTGGTACGCAGTAGCTTGGAGGTGCAGAATAGCCAGGGAAAGCTGTCCAACAGGTAGGTAGAAATTTCAGAATACAGCTAAGAAGATGATTCTGAACTGGCTACGATGGCATGGGAGTTATTTGGGCGGAGGTGACAGTTAAGAACACGGTGGAGGACCCAATGAAGGTGGAGGGAGAATACAGAGCCAGTCTGACGCAGGGGGAGTCAAAGGGAGAGAGAGTGAACAGATAAATAGAGACAGAATGAGATAGAGGTAGATAGAGACAGATTGAAGGCAACAACTTCAACCTTCACTTTTGAAAGCCTTCCTTTTGTTAGACCCAACATGAGGCACCCATTGGGAAGGCTGCATGTCTTGACACAGGGGCAGTGTTAATCGTGAGGTACTTTAGGAGGCTGTAAGAGGGAGAGTTTAAAAGGGAAGAGATTTGAGATGCCCAACCCTAAGAGTTAGGCCTATGTGTGAAGTCAGGATTCAGAAACTGACTTCACATCCATGCTACATAGGCCTGTTTCATGCCTTTCTAGCTTTTTGCCTGCTCAGAATCTCATTCCCTGCAGAGCAGAAGACCTTAAAGCTTGGCCGTAGCTCTCTCTGTCCCTTGCTTTCTAAATCACTTGATGAAATAATCTAATCAACACACACACACACACACACACACACACGCATTCTGTCAGGTAGCCTGTGTGCCTTTAAGAATTA
The DNA here is from genome assembly GCF_022355385.1 of Mustela nigripes. Taxonomy (NCBI): domain Eukaryota; kingdom Metazoa; phylum Chordata; class Mammalia; order Carnivora; family Mustelidae; genus Mustela; species Mustela nigripes. The sequence continues at coordinate 69,640,777 of NC_081557.1, read as the reverse complement.
TAAAACTTTTCAAGCTAGAAGGCCATTAACCTCCCTTCAAATATGACCCCCAACATTTTATCCTGAGCAGCACATCAAAGAGAAAGAAATATCCAAACCCAGGCTGGTGGACACCCCTCAAATCATAGTATGGGTCAGCACCTACAAGGCCTTGAGAAAGAATGATCACATCCAGGCCCTTTTTTTTTTTCCTTGTTGCCCAAAGCAGCATTTTAACAGACTTCTATTGTGTTGTTGTTGTTGTTTTTCCCCCATTCAGTTCACTTAGAGGATGACATTTTGCCCTCAGATTCATATGCATAGTTGCTCTTAGAGACATTCAAAGCTACATTCCTGACAAAATCAGACCTTCTGTTTTATTTGAAACAACCCCCCAAAGAAAATCACTGGATCTAAATGAACAGAACAATTCTTTATGTCCATGCGAGACAGGCAGACAAAACCCAATAAAACTGAAGAAAGAAAGAGACATGGCGATGATTTGTTTTTCATAATTACTTATTCAGAGTAGAAAGGAACAGGGGAAGAAGGTTCCTTTTAACATGTCTCAACGTGACGGATGAGGTGTGCTCGTCACGCGTGTGCCGGAGAGATGAATGCGGGGCAGTCTTGTTAAAGGAGGCGGCGCACACTGGGCGGAGATGTATTTCTATCTGGAACGCTGCAGATAAACACCAGGCGTTCTACTCCTCATTTTCATTATGCTTCAAACCCCTCGCTGTTCTCTCAGAGTGGCAGGTGATGTGATTAGCATGCATCAGACCTTTCTTTCCTGTGTCCTGTAGCAAAAACAATCCCCTTTTCAAGACCCAGAATAGGACTGCCCCAAATGCATGTTTTCCTGCTAACAATACTCCCCAAATGTGTATGTGATAGATTTGGAAATCACCCTGGCGTGCAGGAAACCTGCACCGTTCCCCGAGGTCATTTTCCCCTCCTTGTAACTCAGTCACATCGTTTGCTTTGGTGCAGAACTGGCTCAAGGAGAGTCCCAGCCAAAACTCGAGGGAGCGAAAGAAAGAAGGAAAGCTTTAACTAAATTGGCTTTGTTTCTTCACTTATGTGCGAAGGATAAACAAACTTTGTCTACCTCAAACACACAGCCTTTGCTCATGGAAGAGTTGAATGCAGCAGATTCTGACTTGAGCTATAGAAGCAATAAATTGGATCTGTGGTTAAAAAGGAAAAACTAACAATATAATTTTTTCACCTATCTGAGTAAGGGAGGGTTTAATGCATTCATGAATCACTTCCTGAGGCTATTATCAATTCAACGTTAAAGATTTTTTTAAAAATGGTTAAGGGCGGGAAGTAGGAGAATAAGGATTATGCCATAAACTTTGATGCCTCCAAGTTATAGTCATATGAAGACCTCGCTTGTGTCATAAGCCATGTGAATACATAAACTAAAACTCTGGGATTGGGGGATGCCTGGAAGAGTGTAGTCCACGTTGCTCAATTTTATAGGAAAGGAAGTACGACAAAAAAGTTTAGCCATATACCGTATATATAATCCTTCCTTTGTACTGGCAACTATTAAATTCTTTAAAGCTTTTTAAGTTTCTTTTTTTTTTAAATTCCCCTCCTTTTGTTAAGATTTTATTTATTTATTTTTAAAGAGAGGGAGCATGGTGTGGGGGGAGGTGCAGAGGGAGAGGAGAACCTTTTTTCTTTTAAAGATTTTATTTATTTATTTATTTGAGAGAGAAAGAGCAAGAGAGGGGCGAGGGTCAGAGGGAGAAGCAGCTACCCCACTGAGCAGAGAGCCCAATGAGGGACTCGATACTAGGACTCCGGGGTCATGACCTGAGCTGAAGGGAGCCCCTTAACTGACTGAGCCACCCAGGGGCCTCTGTTTGGTACCTTTAATGAGGGAGTTTGGACACTAACTCCTGCATGTGTATTCTACAACGGGTTTGAATAAATAAAGAATAGAGAGAACATGGCCCCTACCCTGAAGTAGCTCGGTGGTTGACCCGCAGTGTCATGATCCTTGGGAAACCACAGGGCTCTTCATTTTGAGCAAAGTACGTGCCCAAACAGGCTGAAAACCTGGCACCACTTTTCTTAATGCTTCTACATTAAAAACTAGGGCTGCCCACTGCATCTTTTAGCCTGCAAAGACTCTCAGAAAAAAAAAATCGGTAACTGACAGCATTCCCAACATGGAACAGTTTCTCTCTGTTTCTCACACACAAATGGCTGATTGGGGACTGGGAGGGAATCCTCAGGTTTGGCTGGCACAGTTCTGTCTCACTGTAGCATTTGAGGGGTCCCTGTGGTACGACAGGGTCTGTATAAAATCTTGGTGCTATTTGCTGAGTACCTGCTTCATGACGGGAATTCATGTGAGGTGCTTTATACACGCATCTCCTCTGATCTTCAAAATAGCCCCAGGAGGTGCGGCTGTGCCCATCACACAGTTGAAGATGCGAGGGGCCGGGAAAGTTTAGGTGACAGAATCCCACAGCCATCGGGTGAGCACTTAGATTTGGACTCAGCCCTGTCTGACTCTAAATTCCATGGTTTGGCCCCAGTTCTGCCTCCCAGAGCCACTTCTGATAGCAAAATTGTATCTCGTTCTTCAAAGTGATTTTAACTCTGAGCCAAGGAGTAAGGACAGATGGCCAGACCCGTCCAAAGAACGGGTTTCCATTTCCTCCCGTCAAAAGAGACCACCAGGTCCTATATCCTGTCTGAAGATTCCTGGGAGATGGAAGGTGAAGCTTCTGCTACCAGTAACTTGAAAGTTATACCCTGATGGTGCTCCCATATCAGACGCCACCCCAGCGTGGTGATTTGCCGACGCAGAGCTTTCCCTTCCCGTGGTTACAGGAGTGTGTGCAGAACTATCCATATTGGATGTGGTCGCACTGCAGTGTCACCACGTGTGTGTGGGACAGACTGCTCCCGTGGCAGTCCCTCACATTTATAGGTAAGCGCACAGTTATGAAAAAGCCCTTATATAGTGTGATTTTGTCAGGCCAGTCCCTTCTACAAACCAGGAGACTGAACCTTAGCAAGTAACAAGTGACGTGTGACACAGCTCATACATGGAGGGGACAGGAGCAGAACCCCACACCTCTTCACTCCTGGACAAGTTCCTCCCACTTGAGTCCCGCAGTTGAAGATTCCCAACCTTATCATGCGCTTCTCATCTTTTCCCCCGAAAAATCACAAGGCAGCAGGATGTTATCTGGCCTAGTGCTGTAAATATTTTAGCATTTAAATGAGGAGGAGAAATGAAGAAAGAAAATGTTTCTGTAGAGATTTTTTTGCAGAGATAAAGTTCTCTGGGTCTCTGTCCAAAGATCTTCAGCATTTAATAAGACTATTGTCCACAAGTTGGTACAGGGTTTAGCAATGAGTTGGTAGCTGTGTGGCCGTCCCAGTCTCCCTCGGGGTTCCCAAGGGAGACAGGAAGCAAGGCTTGGTGCTGGGAAGAGGGGCGCTCAGGTCCTGACTGAAGGGAAGCCTGTCAGCCCTCTGGCCTCAAGCGTTACCGACTTTGAAATGCGGGTAAGAATTCTTATTTTGCCCATCTTGCAGAGCTGTTTTCTAGACTCTGGTGAGGCAATATACTGAAAATTCCTTGAAAACATTTGCATTACATGCCATGCAAACGTAAGGGATTATTATTAACATTATTAATGGATCACAGATTCCACGGCACTGAGAAAACATCGGAATTAAAAGAATGTAATACGCTGGGAGTTGGTTAGGGCAGCCTTCGCTCTAAGTTACACTGACTTTTCCTCAGTCTTTCTCTCAAATCAGAAATGGGGGAAATAGTTACAAGGACCAAGAGTGGTATTTGATATATGTCTGGCCCCTTTTTCAGAACTTTCTAAGATGAAACCCACCTCGTCAGAGAGCCTGTCCAATGACCCCTAAGAGGATCACAAGGGTTCTTCTTATTTGTTACTATTTCTGTCCTTCTAGGTTTACTCCACTTCCTGTAAGTCCAATAGTAACAGTAGAGCTATTCATCAGAGAGCAAGCTCATGGCTCCCTCTCTCCAAAGGTCAGCTACAGGGGGGTTGTGGCACAAATATTTGGGGGAATTATTTAGTGACTCGGGGTCATATATTAATGGGACTAGGCTGATTAATTGACATCCTCCGCAGAACCCACTGCCACCATGTTACTGGTCCCAACCTACTCTCCCAGCCTCCTTCCCCTCACATGTCCCTCGTGCCGGACTTACTGGAAGACTTGCCCAGAACGAAGCATGCCAGCCAGCCCTGGAATATAAACACAGGTTCTCTTTTTTTCCCTCAGTAAGCATTCTTCTTGACCATGTTATGAGAATTTTTCTCTAGCCCTATGTGTTTGTTTTAGGTCCCGGGAAGCCTTCATTATGGTTGCTCAGCATCTCCCCATCCCCCACCCCATCCCCCACCCCCCAGCAGCATGCCTTCAGCTGCGAAACACTTTACCTGGTCAGTGAGAGGCCCTATCCCTTAGGCTGCAGAATTGAGAGGAGAACTAAGCTCCCAATGGAAAGCCCAATGCTCCTTTCTTCCCATCACACTTTCTGCCCTGAAATGAGGAGACCCTTCCAAACCCATCATTCCATTCTGTCCTGTTCCTTCACTCCCCCAGCCCTCCCGAGCGAGAACGTCAGGATGATATTCAGGACAATTGCGCTAACCTCTTCAAACACGACAGTAAGGTGTCTGAAATAAAATGTGTAATTATGGTAGGGGAAGGCTCCATCTGATTCCAAACAAACCTCATGCTCCCCCAGCTATAATTAGAGAGAAAGGTTTGCAGCACACATTTTCCCATGAAAGCCGGTTCAAGAGAGGCTCCTGCTCTTTGAGGCGGTGGCGGGGGGCGGGGGGGGGGTGGTGTTCCTGGAGGTGGAGACTGTAATGAATGATGCCACGTCGGGGTCCCCTTCCCAATTCCAAAGAGACCATCCGTTATCCTTCATGGAGTCTACCAGCCCAAAATATGAGCAAGAACGAATGTTCGGGGTTTGGGACAATAGTTTCCTGATTTATTTGTCTCTGGACGGAGACAGATTAGAAACAAGGAAGGGAAGTTAGAGACACAGAAAACCTGGCACAGAAACCTACAGACCAGAGTGTGCAGAAGTAAAAACTGTCTCTTCAATGCTTGCCGAGCCTAAATGAGAAACCCTCGCAGCTCTGGATAAAATTAGACATTGCTTTGAATAATCGCGCAGGTTCCCGCAATTTACTATCCACAATAATAACAGGAGTAGAAGTGAGGTGCACAAGGGCTCAGAAGCTTTCCTATTTCGAGGACCATCCCTGTGAATCTTCTCCGAACTGTGAATTCCCCCACTTCCCTTGGAGGGCTTTTGTAATTCAGCATATTTAGCTGTACCGTGTTGTACTGCTACAGGAAGAATCCCATTTGTCAGCAGTTTTAAACTTTGCTAAATAAAGGCTTATTGGCAAACGGCAGTGAACACTCTGATAATGACCCAACTTTAGAAAACACACACCCTGCTGTGTTGTATTCAAGCCACAGTTCTATTGAAATAAAAAAGAGAGACAATGCCTGCTTTCAAACACTAGAAATCCTTTGTATTCCAATAAAAGTCTAAATTAATGTTTTAAAAGGTTATTGCTATTTTTTCCCACTTAGCTGGCATCATTTATAAGTCTTATTTAGACAAGGTCCTACGTTATTTTACTATTTCTTTTTGCACAAAAGCTAGTATTTGATGGCGTTGGATCATCAGCTTCTGGTTTTCATTAGACAAACCTGAAATACCCTATTATTAAGATTAAACAAAAAAATAGTTGTTTTCTTATCCCGAAACCTATTATTTTGAGGCTGCTCTGACCAGAGGAAAATAAATCAGCTTTGCAAAACCTAACAGAGAGATACTTCGAGAGGAGCAACATAACCTCATCAAGACTGCGTTTAGGTTGCCTTTTTTTTTTTTTAATTTTTTCAATTTATTTGTTTTCAGAAAAACTGTATTCATTATTTTTTCACCACACCCAGTTGCTTTTGTATATGTAGTCCCTTCCTGGTACTGAGCCTGGGAAAGAGGGGGTAATTTAATTCTTCGACATTTGCAATACTTTCTTCATTATGGAAGGACTTTCAAAGTGCAAAACGTGTGGCAACATACACTGTTTGCCTAGGGAATTTCTTCAGCATCCTGGGGAGGTGCTTGGGAGAATCCACAATAAAACACCACTCCGACCCGAGGGTTGTAAGGCCTTCCGTCTCCATGTCACTTGCCCTTTAGCCTGTGTTTGCTCAGCAGAAGTCGCAGACCCAGCCATCCACAGAGAGAGGGGTAGCCACAGCAGCCCAATGGGGAAAAGAAGTCAAGGTAGCAAGTCACAAATCAGGACTAACCTTCCTACCCATTTAAGCGGGAACCCTCGCCCCCTCTGATTTCTCCCTAATAGATCAGAAATCTGCTAATAGATCAGCCAATGCCTATGGACTCATCCTCCTTATTCTTACTGGTCCATTGGCCCTGAACTTGGAAGTCATCTCTCCAGGACCCATGCCCCAGCCTACCAAAGAGAAATGAGGCGCCTCTCTCACGTGCTTGCAATCTGCATGCATTCATCTCTTGGACTTGTTGGTTTCTCACACTGGACTGTGAGCAGCATGACGTCAGGGACCGTGTTTTTTCATTTTTCTATTTACTGCAGCCAAGCCCATCGCATGCCACATCCTAGGGGTTTCATAAATGCTGACTAAAGTAGTATCTCCTCACATTAGCTCTCTTGGTTGTCCCATTGTCTTCATTCGCCACTTTCCCCCAGCTCTGCTGTGGATTGCTGTTGCGATGGTTGGCTCTTGCCAGTGCCCAGGCGGCAGCCCCACAGGTGATGTTGGCCAGAGGACCAGCACTGCTGCTGTGCCCACTGACCTCGGCATCAAGACTGCCGTGCTTTGTGCTGCTGGAGCTCCCCTGCTGATACACAAGCCCTTCATCCTGATGATGCATCATTTTGTCCTTTTGCTTATATATCCCCTGTGTCTTCATACCATGACGCTCATTCCCTTTTTTTTTTTTAATTTAAATTCAATTAGCCAACGTAGAGTACATCATTCGTTTCAGATGTAGTGTTCAGTGATTCATCAGTTGTGTTTCACACCCAGTGCTCATCAAATCACACTACAGAGGTTGTACCAGCTTCCATTATAACCCTCATTTCTAGAACATTCTAGGCATGGTCATCAGGGGGCAGTAGGGAAGGCAATCTGAGGGCCAGAGGTCTGATGTGCTCAGAATCACCCCTTCCTCTATTAGTGGCTCGGACTCCTGAATCTTGGTTCTTATCCCTGAGAATGAGTTTTTTCTCAAGGTATTCTTGGATCCTCATTTAAATGGACTTGAGTGGGATTTTCCTTCCCCATGTGAATTTGATATAACCAAATATATCAATTCTGAGGTGAAGCATAATGGCAGCTCTAACTAGAGCCTCTCCTACTTTGAAGAACTGTCTGTCCATCAGCAAACTTTTGCACCCTTGCATTTCAGGAGAGATGTCAAGGATTCTGGTAGGATTTCCAGATAAAACACAGGGCAGACAACTAAATTTGAATATCTGATGAGCAAAGAATATTTTCTTTCAGTACAAGTGTCCCAAATATTGCACAGGACATTCCTGAATTAAAGAAGTGCTTCACTTCCGCCCCAAACGAAACATCTCACCAGAAATGGTAATGACATTATCATATCATCCTATCCCCAGATAGCTAAGCTTACTGTAAGCCTTTGAGTATTTAAAGATTTTTATTTTATTTTTATTTATTTATTTGACACAGAGAAAGAGATCACAAGTAGGCAGAGAGGCAGGCAGAGAAAGAGGGGGAAGCAAGCTACCTGCTGAGCAGAGAGCCCTATGTGGCGCTTGATCCCAGGACCCTGAGATCATGACCCAAGCTCAATGCAGAGGCTTCAGCCACCCAGGCACCCCGCCTTTGAGTATTTAATAACTAATTTGTATTTTGATAAAAACATAAATTGTCAACAATATGGTGAAATCAGCCTGGATGTTGGATGAGTAATACTTACACTAAAATAATCACATGTTGTTTACATGAAATTCAAATTTAACTGGATAGCTTATCTTTTTCTTCTTTGCTATGTCTAGCAACCCTAGCCTGAGTCAAAGGCATTCAACAACCATTTGAAGGACAGAGACTGTGATGTTCTCAGTTTGTCCTTAAAGGGACAGTCCCTGGGGTGACCCTTGATGGAACAGATGGGATCATCAAGTGTATGTGGTCTGTTGAACCCATAGGCTTACCCTGATAGAGACTTCTCCCTAGGTCCTAGAGGGAGGACCGGTCACCCAAACATTCATCTTCGCACTCTGCATATGTCTTAATGGGTATCTTGAGTGGATGGTCTTTGGAGAAATACGGAACTGTAGAATGAGAAAAGTCTAGAGACTCCCTCTGGCAGTGCTCCTTCAGGCTGCCTCGGAATGGAGTTGAGAAGAGCTACTTGACAAACAAGGTCTGGTTTAAAATCAGAAAAACTCAGGGAGTAGCTTCTGAGACTGAGCTCAGAGAGAATCCCAAATCCACAGTCTTGTCTCCTGCCCTTGAGGTTGACTTAGAACCATCTCAGCCTGTCTGTGTTGGGTGGAAGTAGGCACTGCAGCCCCACACTAAGGATCTCATGAAGGACTGTGATGGTGTTTTCATGTTCTCCCTTTTTCCTCATCTGTCTGGGCTTATTTTAAACCATTGAGGATTGGGGGCACCTGGCTGGCCTAGTCGGTTAAGCATCTGCCTTCTGCTCGGGTTGTGATCTTGGGGTCCTGAGATCAAGCCCCGTGTCACGCTCCCTGCTCAGTGAAGAATCTGCTTCTCCCTCTCCCTCTGCTCCTCCCCCCCACCATGTTCTTTCTCTCTAATAAATAAATACACTATTTAAAAACATAAACTATTAATGTTTGAATAACTAACAATAAAAACATAAATTGTCAGACATATGGTGAAATCAAGACAGGACAAGGAAATGAAAATCAGTTCACGTGAACAGAGTAGTCTTCATTTTTTTCCCTCAGTCCTGGCTTTTGCGCTTGCCACAAGTCTAACAGAGTCCCAGACGACCCATGCCAATGGCTGGGCACTTGTAACAAAGCAAGGGGAGATGGAGAGGGATGAAGTCGTCTGTTCAGGCTAGGAGCAATTCACCACATGAAGACAGTGAAACATCCTCAATGATAAACTTGAGCAGCAGTCTCCTAAGGTTTGGGAACTTTCTGTTCTGAAGATTTCTAGTAAGATTTCCTAGTTTTCTGCAACTTCCTTAGTTCAATAGACTTTCTTTTGTTTAGAGACAGAATTATGTAGTCAGTACTGCCCACATACCCAGGTCTTTGTTGCATCACAGAGATTAGACGTGGGCTGAAAGAAGGGGAATAGGCAACAGAGACAGAAACTTCGAAGGCCCTTGATGTTTGCCCTGCATGAGCGTTTCATCTTACTTTGGTCTTTGCCGTCATCTGGGATTGGCCTGAGAAACGCAGCTTCTCTACTGTTGTTCTGAAAGACAACAGGTGCTGCTGACCAACATGATTATGACTAGGTAAAGGGAAGATGTAACCCCAGAGTCCGATCCCCGGCTCTCACTCAGGTTACCTTTCTCTAGGGTCCAAAGATTCTTGTGGGGCACCAGGGTGGCTCAGTCGGGTAAGTGTCTGACTCTTGATTTCAGCTCGGGTCATCATCTCAGGGTCATGAGCTGGAGCCCTCCGTGGGGCTCTGTGCTGACTGTGGAGCCTGCTTAAGATTCTCTCCCTCTGTCCCTCTCCCACACCCTCCCTCCAACAGCCCCCTCCCACCCTGATGTGCTCTCTAAAAAAAAAAAAAAGAAAGAAAGAAAAAGATTCTCTTTCTTTCTCTCTTCCTCTTACCCTCCCCGCCCCACTCCTTAAAAAAAAAAATTCTCTCTTGAAAAAAATTCTCGTGATTCTTTTTTTTTCTTTCTTTCTTTAATTGACGTGTAGTTGATGATTCTTGTGATTCTTGGTAAAGAATTTAACATAGTTGGAGATTGGTCAGTCTCCTTTACATGACAAAAAAGAGGAATTGTTATTCATTCAATTTAGGGGATAGTAGTTATTAGATACCACTATCTTTTAACACAGGTGGTGGGTGATATGTCTAATGTATCTGATTTGTATATAAATTCTTGCTAGCAGAACTAATTCGGTCCGTAGTACATTACAAACAGGAAAGAAAGTTTTATGAGGACACGGTTCTGGCATATTTCCCTTTTAAGGAACTATAAGCCTCAAATGACTTACTCTAGGCAATAAAAGTTGCAGGATAATTAACTATTTTCAATAATGCTGAAAATTACTATGTGAAAAAATGTAACCAACTACTCTTCACTTCCTTGGGAGACTGAAGAGAAAACAATTTAAATTTTAGAATGAGTTGTGAAATCTCTTTGCTATGAGCATTTTAGGGTCGAGGCCAAGAACCTTCTCCAAGTATTTGAGAAGGGTAGGGAGGGCACTCAGAGATACAGATCATGCACCGAGGACAGTGTAATGTTTTCAGGAGGATTTGCTAGTCCCCCCGTTCTCTAACTAGAAAGCATCTTGGGGCCTCCCGGGACTTCGGTTCTGAGGTTCTTCCAGCTCAGGCATTTCCAGGTGAGGATGCATTATCAAACCCAACCCCCGGTGGTTCACCCAGCAGCAGTATTCACTAACTCCCCCATCTTTCTCCACTTCCTTTGAATACCGGCTGACCATGAGGGGGTAAGGAAAACAGGAAGACTGAAATAAGATCTCCCATTAGCAGCCATTAGGAGCTCTACATTCGTAGCTCAGCGGCCACTGGAATAGATTTTTCATAAATTTCCTGAGTAGCCTTGTGGAACACAAGATAAAGAGCAGTCATTTCGCTCCCTTTTTTAAGGATGGCATAAATAACTTCCTTTGGCCATAAGCGGGAGAGGGAGGAGTGAAAGGAAAATCTCTGAGTCCAGGAGGTTGCTGGGAGTTCAGGTGGCTGCCTGGAAATTAACACTTGAAGAGACTGACTTAAGGAGCAGGTTTCAGGGATGGAGCAAGCTAACAGGGTATCAGCATGGAATTTGGTAAAGTGCATTTTTCTTCATCTTTTTGAATTCCATTTTGATTCCCTTCACCGTTTGGGGGTGGTCACATCTTTGATTGCAACAGAAGGATCTCAATCATAGAAAAAGAAGACTCTTGTGTTTTGTTTTGTTTTGTTTTGTTTTGTTTTTTAAAATATTTTATTTATTTCTTTGACAGAGAGATCACAAGTAGGCAGAGAGGCAGGCAGAGAGAGAGAGAGGAGGAAGCAGGCTCCCTGCCGAGCAGAGAGCCCAAATGCGGGACTCGATCCCAGGACCCTGAGATCATGACCTGAGCAGAAGGCAGAGGCTTAACCCACTGAGCCACCCAGGTGCCCCTGACTCTTGTGTTTTTATTAGCCTAGATTAAGGACTTCTTTTGACCCCCCAGAATCCAAGTTGGGCAACATGTATCATGACCCTTTCCTAATCATTTTATTTGAAACAGAAATTACAGTGACCAAAAAGCACTTCCATAGACACTGCCTTGAGGAATGTAGGAATGAATATTCTGGCGGAAAATGTGGAACGGGGAGTTATTTCATGGAAACAGACCCCCCTTTTCTTAGGATTGGTCCATAAGAAAGATTGTCCAAAAAAATCGAAGAACCAAATATCAAAGGCCAATATAAAGAATAATGTTCAGATTTAACCCAATTCAAATTTTCTAATTTGCTCATGATATACATTAGCTAGGTGAATAATATTGACTGTAAACACCCACACCGTTTTCTCCCCCCCCCTTCACCTCACGTGCACACACACGCGCACGAGCTCGTGCAAACACAAGGATTGTATGTGTAGTGTATTAAAATGGAGACTGAATGGTCAGTGAGTTTGTGGGCGGTGCAATACTTGTTATTCTTCTATCTGAGAGGGAAGAAACAAAAGGGATTCCGAAGCTTAGATCATGTGAAGGAACTCTTTCTGGTTCCCAGTAAATGTGTCCTCCCGTTCTCAAAATGCACAGGCTAAAGTAAACTTCGACTCTTATCCAAAGTCTGATGAGAAAACAAAGGAATTAGGTTTTCCCTAAAGATTTTCCTAAACCGGTCAGATCTGCTCCTTTTGATCCAGGCATATTAAAGACAGCATGAGAAATTTAGTTCGGGGAACTAGATCTTAAACAAAGGCTCAAGACGGGGGTGTCTGTGAAGTCTTCTCATTCCTCTCCAGTAACTAAGTGTGAGATAATTGGAATTCTGTTTCCAATACATATGGTTAATTTGTTCTCACCCTACAATTTAGTAGTATGTCCTTTTGGCTTGATTTCTGTGATATTAAGGTATATACAACATTTCCTCTCCTTTTAACCTGGTTTCCACTGAACAATTTTCTGTATATCTGAGATCTGCACAGTGGCCTGTCTGAACTCATATGGAAAATTGACAGCACTGAACAAGAATTGTTGTCGTTAAGCTTCCCTGATGGCACTTTTTAAAAAGAGCAATGGAAAAAAATAACAGGGCACCGGTCAGATGTGGTTTTTGGCAGACACTTCACTCAAGCTGCTCAGGGTATCCCCAGAAATTATAAACCCTCAAAGGTGTTCAGGGCACAGTAAATACAGCAAGATACCATGATTTTAATGCTCTTCCTCTGGATGCAGTTCTCTTCTCCGCAAGTCTGTAGTAACATGGATTTCCATCTGAGTGAAAGGTCAGCTTTGAAGTAAGTGTAAAGTTATTTACAGGAAATGAAGCAGAAAGCAGGCTTTCAAGCATTTTGAAATGTCTCTATTATTCAGGAGAAAATGAACTGTGTCATCAGTCCGAAGAAAAACAAATGCCTACCTTCTTATATCCAAGTTAAATAAACACCTTCAACACATACTTGAAGTATGCTAGTAACGCTGAAATTTGAAATTCACTGAGGTCTGTTTTCCCCAACTTTGCATTGTGCAAGCAGGAAATAAACAAGTGTGAATTAAGGTTCTTGGTAATGGGGGAAGATGGGGAAGACTGCCAAGAAGAGATAATCATCATAGGCTCCCCCCCCCAATATGGGATGCTAACTAGACATTTGTGATAACTACATAATCAACAACATCTTTAAATATTTAATTTCTTGTCAGTTGTTATCTAAATTAACTTCAACTCATGTTTATGTAAGCGTGTGTGTATTCCATATATATATATATACATAGAACTAGATCTGTCAGAGAGAAGTAGCAAATGAAGCAATTAGGTGGCTCATTCTGCAGGGAAGAAGGAGGAAGAAGAGAAACCTGATGGTGAGGAAAAGGAAAATTGAGAAAATTGTAACTTACCACATAGATTTATATTTAGATGTAGCTTGGACTTCCTCAAATGATATGTCTTGGACTGTAAGTCTTGGATTCCTTCCTACTTCAGAAAATGGATTCTTAGCTATGTTTAGATGGTCACATACTTCAGTGAGTTTCTCCGGCACCTTAATGCAGGACTTCTCGGTTCCGTGCTTGTGCTCGCTTATGGGATTAGTGATCAAAGCTGAGTTAATCAGAACTTTAGTGCACCAGTTACCCTCTAAGTACCAACTATGTCCCAGACCCTCATCAAGCTGCACGGGGTCCACACTTAAATTGGCAACAACCTGTAAGGTGTTTTGTTATTAAAATGATCCCGTAGTCTGATGCCCAAAGTAGTAACGGAAAGGTAAAGTGTGTATCAACTTCTGGTTGATATAAACCAGGATCTCCTGAGATCAGGTGAGTGGTGAGATTAATTGGGCCAAAAGACCAGAGACAGGTGATTCTCCAAGGTCCTGTGGCAGAAAAACGCTATCCCATTAAGGAGGTGGCTGAACACTCAAGCATTAGGGTCAAGAAGACTTGGGTTACAAGGTATGCGTCTTTCATCCCTTCTTGCCCAAATTACAGCTCTGGCCGCCACAGGGGAGAATCACATTGTTCAGAGGATGGGTGCTCTGATTCAGACATGTGTGTCAAGACCAGAAATGAAGAACAGCGCCCTAAATTACTCCTCCAGGGGTAGGAAAGAACTTGTCAATTCTCATGGGAAACAGAGCTACACACATTATAAGAGAAGCTGATCTTTTAAGAGAGGACTCCACTACCTTCCTATCCCCAGCCCAAACCACAGAGCCATTACCATTATTTTTTAAAAAGTTGAAAGGACATGGATTAAAACCTTGTTTCTGCCACTTACTCACTGAGTGATCTTGAGAAAATTATTTGACATCTCTAAGCACCTAACTCATAGGCTTGGTGTGAGGATGAAATGTGATCGCGTGTGTAAATTTTTGGTGCAAGACCTGGAATTGGTAAACAGAAGGAACCCTGACTGTTTATTCTAATAAGAGATATAGTGGCAAGTAAGGAAACAGCAGTCAGGGGTATTTGTGCCTCTCCATGGTAACCATTTCTGTTTACCCCTCTTAGCTGGAGGAAATAAAGGCAGTATTGGCTGAATTAGTTGGAACATGCCATTCAGTTTGTACCACAATGTGGTAAGTAAGAATAGGGAATGTAATTATAAAACTTCTATGTATCGCGTACTTGGAAACGTCAAACAGAATTTGGGGAAAAGAAGGCTAGATTAATTTACATAAAGCAAAACTTAGTTGACTCATTTTTTATTTCAGTGTCATATTTGGACAAGGGTTTGGCTGACCTTAAATATATAAGAAGCATGATCTTCTAAGCAAATAATTCCAGAACCTTAAAGGCCTTGGAAACTTTAACCTGGTAGGGGAGGAAGAAAATAAACAAGTAAATTAATACAGTATTTCTAGTTTGTAATCAGGGCTCTCGAGAGGATAAATGGGGCCTTGTGTCCTTCCACTTCCTAATATGATCTTGAGTAAGTCACCGATCCGTAGAATAACGGAATTGAAGGCATCTCAGAGATCCATTACGAAGGCTTTGTGAACTACAAAACACTAAACAAACACATAATTATTGACAATACCAAATTGTAAACTATTCTTACCTGGTAATATTAGCAGCCTTTAAGGACTTCCGTTAAACAGTTGTATTTCTCATTCGAAGTGAAGTGTGTGCCATGAAAATGGAAAACCCGCTTCATTAGATATTCTGTATTCTAATATTTTCTTCTTTTTTTAAGAATTTATTTATTTGAGAGAGAGAATGGGAGGGGGAAGGTCAGAGGAGGAAGAAGAGGACTTCCTGCTTAGCGAGGAGCCTGATGTGGGACTCGATCCTGGGACCCCAGGATAACGACCTGAGACAAAGGCAGCCACTTAACCAACTGAGCCACCCAGATGCCCTATCTTTTAATATTTTCATCATTTAAAACTGGTTTCCTGCCAAGTGGACTGACATAGGTCTTTCTTAGGGATAAGAATCGAGGTGTATAATGACTTGTATGGGCTAGTACGCATAGGCAAATGGTCGAGGAATAACAGATCTAAATGCTTCTGAAACATTAAAATCAACAAGAATATAATAATGATGATGAATTTAAAAAATAAGAAAATGTGACATATTTTACTTTTAAAATGTACTGAACTACTTTTTCCCAAGTGGCATTCAACAAAAGTTGAAATAAGAATAAAGACCTCTAGGAAACTGAGAGAACAACACATTTATTTCATTATTAATAGAACTGTTCCTTGTAATGGCTCTCGTAATTTTTTCATATGCTCAATACTGAAATTAAAAGTATTTCCATTTGATAGGAAATATCCCATTTAACATCAAATGCATTGCTATCTTCACTCCTCTTCATTTAAAATTCTGAGTGTAATCTTATATTCACAGAGCTTAATTAGCATCTGTGAAATGCTTTAAGTACCTTGGATGAAAATGATTAAGAAACATCTTTATCCAGGAGAGCCCACATGAGGTTGTTTTGTCTTACAGATCTTGTTTCTCATACCTCCTAGCAGGATATCATGGATATAGAAGGAGCTCACTGTGCATTTTTTTTAATGATATGTAATCCTTAATTTTTACTCGAATATTTTTGCCACAGCGTCACAGAGTGGCAGCATCTTGGACATGATCATCCTGTCTCAGGATGTAATCGAAGTTTTGTCAAGGCTTTCAGAAATAATGCACACTACCAAACACAGAAGAGACTGATGTATAAACCCAAATACCAATGGGGAACTTTACAGTGAGAACTGTCACATATACCCAAGTGCACTGATGAGTTTATCCTTTCCTACATGCAGAGAGACAAATTATAAGCTAAGTTAGTTAAGGAATCAGAGCCATGGTATTTAGTAGAAATAGTGCCGTGTTTCTTGTTGGAAAGCTAAAAGCACGCAATATCCATCTTTCCTATCTGTCTTTTCAGAGTGGGTAAAATCAAATAATTAGGCTATAACAACTATACTCTCCTGCTTCTACCTGATCTCTAAGATTGAAATGAGATTGATGCTGAAGTCGAGTCACTAGCGCATGACTCTGAAAAACTGTTGTCTTCTCCTGTTAAGCTCTGAATCCTTGGCACCTTGCAGAAATTCGGTCATGCACTAGGTCCTCAGTAAATGTCTGTAGAAGAAAGGAATACGTACGTAAGTTACTATTACAAATGTCTGACCTCATTCCATATATTCCTTCCCCCACCCCCCCCAACTTCCTGCTCAGAGGCGTACTTTTTTGCAGATCTTTTTCTGTAAGTGACATGGGTGAGAGCAAAGTATGTATATGTACATGCTGTTAACTACATTCTGCTCCTCTGCCAGATATGTGATCTTTGCCTGCTAGGAAACTTCACCCGGAAAGTGTACAATTTGTTGGTTCTTAGTATGTTTTAAAAATTGCGCAACCCTCAAACACCATCTAACTCCAGAGTATTTGAAACCCTATGCCTTCTTTCTTTGGATTCTTGCAACTATTAATCTGCTTTCAGTGCATTTGCCTCTTCTGAGTACTTCATGTAAATGTGATCATAAATGCATAGTCTAGCTTGGAGATGGTTCCGTGTGCCTTTGAGAAGATTGTGTGTTCTGCTGTTGTGCAGGATGTCCTGTATATATCATTTAGGCTTAGATGGTTTCCAGTCATTCTGATCAGTCATTCGGGTCTTTTGTTCTCCGGTTGGTCATCTGTTTAGTTATTCTGTCCGTTATTAAAAGTAAGGTAATGAAGTTTCATTATTCACTATTGTCACTGGGTTGTCTATATCACCCTTCTGTCATTTTTTCTCCTTTGTCTATTTTGCGTCTGTTTTTTCAGTGTGTATGTGTTTATAATTGTTATGACTTCTAGGCAGATAAAGCTTTTTATCATTCTTTGCCTTTGCCTTTACTGATGCTGTTCTCTTTCCCAGGAATGTCCCAGGAATATCTTTTCATCTCTACTTCGCTGAAATTGTACTCCAACTGTACACATCCATGCTGTTTATTCTGAGGTAGTTCTAAGTCAGCTAGTGCTAGTTCTGCTCACTCCCACTTTCGTGTATCTTTATCCCTGTAATGGAATCTGTATATTTGTCTTTCTACCCCTAATTCAAGAGACTGTTCTATCTTTTATCCACTCCATACCCGCGATGGTACATATTTAATAACTATTTCTAACATCAAAAGGAAACTAGTCTTGTTTTGAGTGATCCTAATGATTGGCGTGAGATAATGGGTAGAAGTCACAAGGAAGTGTATTTTAGAGTTAAAGATCCTTAAGATTTTTTTTTCCCCTTGTGGAGGGATCACAAGCCTTGAATGGAGGGGTGGCAGATGTTCTAACCTCAGCAAATCATTCTTAAATGCAACTGAAATCCAAGTTAGAGCTCTTACTTCATTTTTCATGTCCCTGGATTGGCTCCTTTCTCCAAGATTAAAACAGCAAGCCATGGTACATATCATGGCTTGGCAAACTTAGAGAATTTTGGAATCTTCTTACTTTCCCCTCTCTAACTTCTTGCCAAATGCAAGATTGTGATGAGGCATGAAGTAGAGAAAGCTGTTGAGTGAGGAAGAAGAAAAAAGTGTCACATATCCCTCTTGGGTTTCTGAGCCATGTTATGATTTCATTAGAAAAATGACATTCTGTTGGAAGTCCTCTTAAAAAAAGGTTCTGTGGCTTAGTGAGGTCGGTGGGCCCTCTGGTCTAGCTTTCTGCACGAGAATCCCTGCACAGAATCAGCAGCCAACCTCCTCCTCTTTAGAGTCCAGACAATCCCAAGCCGCATTGTTCCCCAAGCTTATGTCCTCTATAGCGATAGGAACTATCTTCTGCCTATTATTGTGCTTGGTTGTGCTCTTGGAATTACCATAATCTATCTGGGATCTTGCAAGCTTGATTGGCAAGAACAGGACATCTATTATATCCAGGAGTTCTCGCCTTGGTTAATCGTTAAAGAACCATCTGGGGAGCGTTAAAAATTGCTAGTAGCCGAGTCCCACCCCAGAAATCTTAGTTTAGTTTATCTGGGAACACAGCAGTCAGGACTTTCTGAAGTTTCCCTGGATGATACTGATACACAACTAAGGATGTGATCTAGAACAGTGGTTCTCAATGTGTGGACTAGCAGCAGCAGCATCACCTGGACACTTGTTAGAAAAGCCAATGCTGAGACCCCACGCCGGATACTAAATCATAAACTCTGGGTTTGGGGCCTAGCACTCTGTTCAAAAAGCCCCGTGGGTGATTTTGATGTCCTCTAAAGTTTGAGAACGACTGGTCTAGAATGAAGAGACTTCTCTTTACTCATTTTAAGAATGTTTTTTGGAAAGGGTAAGTGGGAATTGAATCAACCCAGTGCATGTTCCCCTTTACAGGCTGATATAGATTGATGTGAATCTCTTATTCTAACATAGTGGTTGCCCGACATTGCCTTTTCCCAAGTATAATAATTGGTAAGTCTTGAATTAAATACTGTCTAGTGTATTTGTACCATATTGATGGTTAATCAAGATAATGTATAACACATCACCCTACCGCCCCCCCCCCAAAAAATCTCAGCAATGGATCGTCCTAAAAAGATAAACTATGAAGTAAAACATCAGCAGGAACCACAGGAGAAGGAGGCTCCATGTTTTAAATAAATAACAATTTCAGACCTCATTTTTCATCAGTGTCCCACGTCAGTGGAATTCTGGTTTGCCCTCAGCTGACTTTATTTGATTTTGATCTGTGCTTCCTCCATTCTTTTTTTTTTTTTTTAAGATTTTATTTATTTGACAGAGAGAAATCACATGTAGGCAGAGCAGCAGGCAGAGAGAGGGGGGGAAGCAGGCTCCCTGCTGAGCAGAGATCCCCATGCAGGGTTTGGTCGCAGGACCCTGAGATCATGACGTGAGCCCAAGGCAGAGGCTTAACCCACTGAGCCACCCAGGTGCCCCTGTTTGTTTCATTCTTAAAGAGTAAAGATCAGGCTAATGCTGTTTTGCTCTGGGATGAAGACATTTCATTAACTACACAGTTGAGTCATTTACTTGGTTATTATCTGTCTTTTGGCTAGTCACTGTGTGGTAATCGTCCATTGGAACCACAATGTTCCCAAAGGTATTGGAGGGGGCCAGGAGAAGCAGGCCTGTGGGCCTGACAAATGGGCTGTGTATCCCCTTAGCATTGGCAACCCCGGCATCTGTGTGAGCAAGGCATGTCAATTTCTTGTCAGTTTGCATGTCAAGCAGCAAGATGGTGTGGAAGCACTTCACAGTTGATGCGTATGATGATCCCAGTAAACAAATGATGAACTGGGATCTTCCTGCTCAAGATATGATATATGGACCAACAGGGCTGGTATGACCTGGAAGCTCTTTAGAAACCCAGACTCTCAGACACCAACTCACACCTGCTGAATCAGAATCTGCAGCTAATGAGACCTCCAGGTGGCTTGTATGTCCATGAAAGTTTGAGAAGCATTGAAGGTCATTTCACATCGTGATGTCACTTTTCTTCTCCGTCTATGGTGTAGAACACACCACTTCCAAAGCAAGCTTCCCTTCCTCCTCTCCATTCTGACGTTTCCAGTGGAAACAATAGGGTCACTAGGAGGGGAAATCAGCAGAAATAGCTGACCAAGAAAGGAAGTTTAGGTTGAACAAAGGTTTGGTTCATTTTTATAGCCCCTAGAGGAAGAACAATACTGTACAGAAGCTGTTAATGATGGGCTGGATTCGAAGGCAGTAATCTGTGCCAAAATCCAAATGTGTTTTTACTCTAAACTTCCCTCCAGATGTCCAGTTATATTGCAGAATCTCCAGCTGGTAAGAACCCCACAGAAATGGCTGGTCACTAAACTGTATTGAAATATAAAATATATCCGTATTAACTTTATTTTCTATTTCTTCTGCTCTTCTAATAATTTCATTAACTTTCATTAGGCAGCAAATTATTTGGTGCTGATTGAAAATGTCTAGTTGACCTTGATGGAGAGATTTTAGTGGAGATTGTGCTGTTTCACAGCTCACACAGGTAACTATGGCAACTCTCCATTTCAGTTATGAACATGTCATACAAATCCTAAGTGAAAACAGGTTCAACCTATCAGTCCTCTTTAATAAGTAATCCAATAATAGTGGACCATTCAGTCCAGAGAAGAGGCTTTCTCTTAACTGTGCCATAATTGAAATGGCAGCAAGCAGGGAAAGCTGTAGTCTTAACATCATTGGCCGACCCGTTAGCATGATTTCCATGTGTGTCATTCAACAAATAACCCCTCCACTGTAATCGGATGAAGGAAAACCACATACAACTGTGCAGGTAATTCTGCACACCTGTATTCTCTTCAGTTCAAGTGAACCTTCCAGAAGGTTTCACGGAACAGTGGGTGTGACTTCAGCAAGAGGTTTCAGCAAGAGGCAAGGAAACGGCTGGCTCTCTGGCGGCCCGTGGGAACCATGCTTGGAATCCCAGCCCTGGTCTTCCTGCTCCAGCCCCTTCCTCCTGCCCACCATCTGCTCCCCCATGTCTTTACCCACATGCTCTGTCGTCAAGCTCCGTCACCCACTCAGGGGCTCCCCACTGCCCCACGGTATAGTGTCCATGTAGCATTCAAGGCACGGCCTACCCCCTGCCTACCTGGTCCCCTGGGATAGGGACCACACATCCCATAATCCAGTCTCACTGATTCTCCACAGATTGTGCGTGTGCCCGTCCCCGTACCCATCCTTCCCCTGAGCCTTTGATCTCTCAGTCTCCGGTTCCAGACTCCTTCTGGCTCAGCCCAAATGGTATGTCCTCTGGGAAGCTCTTCCTCATGGCCCTTGTCAGAATCAGGGGCTTCCCCTGTCCTCCAGGACCCTGTGGTTGAAGCCTCTGGTGCAGCGTTGGCTATGAGCTGACTCCTGTAGGGGTGAGGCTGCGAGCCCCGTGAGGGTAGGGCTCATGTCTCTATTGTGCTGTTCTCAGCTGCGTCCCTAGTGCCTCACATAGTGCCCAGCACCCAAGAGGCCGGCAGTCAATATCTGCTGAATGAATGAATGAATGAATGGGTGAAGGTGTAAATTAGGTTTATATTACATCCCAGCCAATCTGCAGCCATTATTTATTCCTCTCCACACTTTCAAAGTGCTGCCCAGTCTCCAAGTTCTAACTCAAGCACAATATACCATCCGAAGACTTCTCTAGTTCTCAGTCTGAAACAGCCTCCCCCCCCCCCAAAACCCTGACACAGTGCTTGCTTCCTCTCCTACTCCTTTAGCTGGTTTCACTCTCTCTCACAAAATTTTACCTTTGTTTCCACACAGGTTTTCATTTCACCTCGCCTCTAACTTGCTGTTCACCAGGGTTCACATCCTGGACCCCTCAGACGTCCCCGCATAATAGCTCGTACCCCACAGATGCTCACGTATTTCTTACAAGTCCGCCTATCCGTAGAAACTTTCCTTTCTGAAGGAATCCCTTCCTGGGATCCCGTGAAGGGCTCTCTCTGAAGTCTGAGCCCCTTCTCTGCACGTGAACTAGAAGTCTCTATAGGCTGGAGACTGTGGTGGGCCTCTTCCCAGCGGTGCAAACTAGAACCTAGGCCCCTTGCTTCCTAGCAGGTAAGCATCCTTTAAAAAAATGCTCTGATCCCTTATTTTTCTCTTTGGCCTCATGGCCAGCTTCCCATCATTGCCTGGCCCAATATAGTACAAGAAAAAAGCCCTTCTGGAGTATGACAGGGAAGGGAAAGAGGAGATGATTAAGGGCCTCATTTTATGCTTCTCTCACTGAAGGACCTTTACTCATTGCCTCTCCCTTCACCATTAGTAACATGTCAAGGGCTGCTGGGGGTCATAAATAACACAACTGTTCATGACACTGAGAACAGACAGATCGTACTGATCCATTTAGAGTTTCATAATGTGTGTGCCAACGCAGCAAGCGTGCTGTGGAACCTGCCCAGCACACGCCCCCCTGCCCCCATCTGCAGCCCAGACCCCGGAGAGACTGGATACACAGACACGAGGGCTTTCTTCGGGAAAATGGGCAATGGTCCAGTTGGGGTCAGAACCTGCCACCACCGGCAAGTGTTAGAAGTAGCCTTCCTACCTGTCCTGCCTCTTCTCCCAACAACACCCTGGAGGCTGAGCTTTGGAGACCAGAAGTGTTTCTGCACCGTGTCGGTGCCATGTGGATTGGGGGCCTCACAGCCTACAGGTCACCCTGTCCAAGGCAAAGTGCTCCTGCTCGAAGGCCATATACAGTCTCTGTTCCGTGTCTATCTCTCTTCTCTGTTTATTCACTTCCCTGTCTCCACCCCTGGGAATCTGGATAAATAATGAACTTTCCAGGTTTCAAGGGCAGCTCATTAACCCCCTTAGGAAAAGCCAGCAATGGCCTCTCTTCCTAAGTGGTGGCTTAATGGCCACAAGCAGAGAATGCTTTATCAAACGTAGAATAATAAAATGGGGTTCCTGTGAGCTATAATAATGGACCCAAACTAGGGGCTAAGTGTCAGTGCCCATGGCCATCGCCCACGCTTAGCAAGGGGTGAGGGGAGGGCAATAAAGAAGCAAGACAAGTCCAGCATTGAGAGTGTCTCTCCAAGCGCCTTCAGAGCTGCATACACAACAGCTTCTTTTGGCAAACCAGGGAAGGTTTAGCATTTGATTTCTGGTTTCACATTGACTCTTCTAGGTATATCTGTGACCTGTGACCCTCATTCTTCCCCTGCTCATGCCCTTTCACTAAATGTACACACACATATGCATGGGAGTCTCTCTCTCCCTCGCGCTCATTCACACACACGTGTCTGACTTGAAACAGACCAAATCACCGTGATGATGAGAAGACCTGGTGTCTATAGAATTGTATCCTCTTAAATGTCCTAACCACTTGAGTTCAGCCAAGTAGGTGTTGTGATGGACACTTTACAGATGAGGAACCTGGGGCTGATTTGCTAAGAGATTAGCAAATCTCCTCCTCTGGTGGTCCTCCTGCCGGATCCCACTGGAGGCAAACCAGAGAGAGAGAGCACACGGTGTCCTAGTTGGCTTATATCCCGCTCTTGCCAGCCTCCCAGTGAGCGCTCAAGGACAGGGACAGGTCTCCTTCCTGCCTGGCTCCCAGCTGCTAGCATCGTGCCTAATGCAGGAATACTGGGGGTGAGGGGCTGGGGGGACGGAGGGAGGACGAACACCTTCTGGAATGCTGGCAGAAGCAGAACCTCAAGGGGATAGAGAGGGAATCGGGGGTCCACAGAATTGGGACAGTCATTTCTAGGTCCTGTGGCTTCCTGTGGTGACTCTTATCCCTTCTTGTGAAGCCTGTGTCATTCTTCCTTCCTTCTTCTTCTTTGCACACTGTCCCCTCGGCTTTGATAGCCCCCCTCTGCGTCAAGGCCACAGTGGTTCCGTCTTCCCCTGTTTACCGCCCCAGCACCTGTTGATCCCAGAGAAAACCCTGACTGGCTATTACAACCTTCATCTTAGAGCTGGGTCTAAAAATGTATCCAAATTCTTCCCTCTGTAGGACAAAAGTGCCCCAGCATGTCTGGGGGCACTCCATGTGGCCACGAACCCAGTTGCCCCTGGACTGTTCAGCCTGTCCAGGGTGAATGCCAGCCTCTTTAGTCAGCAAGTGTTCCTGAGCCCCCAGCAGGTGCCAGACACGACATGAAGTGCTGGAACACAGTGACCAAGCCGACAAGCTCCCTGACCTGGAGGAACTCAGCCAAGTGTAGCGATGGGCAGATGTGTGATTACCAGGAACAAAGATTTTAAATGTGTCTCGGACACAGCTCCCCCAGGTGAATGATGGTGAGACTTTCTGGAAATCTGGTGGTTCCTGCCTTCATGGGGGGCACTGAGGAGCTGCTAACAACCATAATCAATGACATAGAGGGGTCGGCATCGAGAGAAAAAGTACTCAGACCAGCGAGGGTGATAACAGATCATGCAAGAGACAGAGATGGGCATGTCACCAGCTTGGACTTCAGCTCCTCCTTGATTGTCCGTGCACAAATGTATCTGAGAGTGGCAGCCCAGACCCCCAGCAATGAACGGGCTTGGGTTCCATCTGCTCATGGGTCAGCTCGGGTCCCCGGAACGGGATGGTATCCGTCAGAAATTCTTGTTCATCATGCCCATCAGGCAAGTGGATATTGAGCCTGATGTTCCATAAAGGGCGTTCACTATGCATAATGCAGGTCTGCACTTCTGTTTCCTCTGGCCCGGCCGTGATCGTGGCTCACGTTTCACTTCCACGGGGCTTTCTGAGTACGAGACCGGGCATGTAAAGAATGGGATAATTGATCTTTTCCCTCCTGGCTGGAATCTGTGGTTGCATTCCCTCTCAACCGCACAGAATTCCAGTTCGCTGCCTTGGGCTTTGCAGGGTCCTCTGTGAGAAGTAAAAGCCTACAGGTGTGGTGGTTGACGGCAGGCGCAGAGATAGAATTTCTTATGACTGAGTGACTTCTTATATTTTCTCTGGAAAAACAAAAACCGAAAAACAAAAACCACACACACCCCCGCACACCTGCGTGAAAGACTTGCCGGCATCCTCCCTTTGTAACTTACGTACTGTCCGCCTTTGTCTGATTTTCTTTCCCTCCCTTCACAGCTGCTCCCGTGGACCCACACACGATGGGGCTCATAAGTAGACCTGAAGACTCTCTACACCTTGGGGAGAAGGCAGAGCTTTGTTGAGCAACCCCCAGGGAGGGAAAAAAAAAAAAAAAAGGACCCACAGGATTTCCCCCCTTCGGTACAGGATCGTGCCTTAGAAATCCAGACAGAGAATCTGCAAGTCAGGGGTCCAAGGGTAGCCTATCTCCCTTGGGTGTTTGGGTCTCCAGGCTGTCGCCCCAAGGCCCTCCACCAGGTCAGCGATCAGAGCAACTAAAATCACGCCGACAGGACCACGGAATGGGCACAGAATGACGAGAGGCTTGGTTTCCTATCTCTTCCTTTGCAGGCTCCTGTCCTCTAAGTTAATGCCAGATGAGTTCATTATGATTAATAAGAAACAGTTTGGGAATCTGGAATTTAGATTTGAAGTAAAGTGAATTTAGATTAGGATGTGTCTTTGGAACATGCTTATGGCGGGTTTCTGCACACTGCACCAAAGGACATGTCTGCTAACTGCCTTTGGCCATCAGCTAATGACACACTACAGAAATACAAGTCTTTCCTTCCTGGCAACAGGGCATCGTACCCACATGTGTTAATGGGCTCCCCCAGAGCAGGCGATTCAATTCATAATTGAACGAGTATTGACCATCTTCTATGTATCGATGGAAACACACTGCAATGAATATTCCTGATATCCCTGGAAGTCTGCTGATTTCTAACGAGGATCTGAGCATCCTGGCTTCCGTTTGCTATGGAGGCAGTCTTTGCATGATCTGGGAGCCTCGTGGGAAGCCAGGCTGTCCTGGGGCAAGGAGAGGTCTTGCATTCTCTGCGGGCTGGCTCGTGTCTAGGAGTGGGGGCTCTGTAGGGTCCAGAGTGAAACAGATCGTTTCAGAAACACTTCTTGCTCTCACTCCTTCTAGAAATGTGCTTGAGACCTGGATTAGCATCCAAATTGTCCTTCACTCCCTTCTGACTCTGGTCTTCTTTAGACGAGTACGGATTCATTAGTGGTGAATCTGGCTACCTGCCTGGGGGACTTCTGTTTGCACCATTTCCCCATCTTGTAGATGCCAAATCACAGCACTTGCCCTAGAATCACTGAGGAAAGCAAGACGCTATCCCTTGAGCAATTTACAAGAAAGAACTCTGTAAACATGGGGATCTTTGTAATTTGTTTAACTTCGCTCTTGGATTTCGGTCTCTGAGGATCCTGATCCTCTAGGTCAGTGGTTTCCAAACCTCACTGATCATCATAATCACCCAGGGACCCTTTTAAAAATACGGATTCTTAGGCCATACTTGGCTGAGCTTCTAATGGAGAAGGTCAGAGAGAGGAAAAGAATGAGGACAAAGACAAGAAGAGGAAGGAGGGGATGTAAGTAGTTGAAAATTGCTCACCTAAGCATCGGGCCCTGCGGCCCCACATGGATGTGATTTATTTTTTATTTTTCATTTCAAAGAGTTAATGATATAATTACCCCCAAAGCAATTAGATGCAGTGTGGAAACAAAATGGGTGAGGGACTGGGAGACAGGCTTATTGAAGAGGAAGATGAAGGAGTCAAGTATGGCCAGCGTGTGATCTCCCTGAACTAGGGCTTCTGACTACACCCCCCAACCCAGCCACTATCTCAGCCTCTGTGCATCTCTTCAGTAGCTGTGCGCCCATAGCTTGAGGGCATGACTTCCCCCAACACGTACGTTTACTGAGCACTTACTGCTTTCCAGGGTCAAGTAAAGGCATTAGCACTCAGGGATGAACAGATTTGGGGCCTCTGTCCTCTCGTGGAGCTTGCACTCAGCTGGGAGGGGAGATCCAGAAAGGACTTCTCAGATAAGTAAGATCCTTACAAATGGTGATGAGTAGTTTAAAGGAAACAAAGTGGGGGGATGGAGATGAGAGTGTTGGGGGAAGCAAAGGGTAATTAGAAGGACATACGGCGGCTCCAAAAAGGACAGAGCTAGGTGCAGGCAGAACCTGGGTTCTAGATGCAGCTCGGACAGCTGTGGGCTCTGGGAGAACGTCAGCGAGTTGTCAAACCATGTCTGTATTCTTTTCCTGGCACTGCCCTGACAAATTGCCGCAAAGCGGATGGCTTACAATTTAAAAACAAAGCGATCCCACTGCGGTTCCGGAGGTTGGAAGTCCAAAATGGGTCTCACTGGGCTAAAAGCAAGTGTTGGAGAGCTGCATTCTTTCTGTAGGATCTAGGAGAACATCGTCTATACATCGTCTATAGCTGGTCTATACAGTTTTGACAGGCTGCCTGTACCTCTCTGTTCGCGGCTTCCCTCCATCTGCAGAGCCCATAGTTAGCGCCCTCACGCGTCACTCTGATTTCCCCGTTGTCCCTTTTATGGACCACTGTGATTACTTCAAGGCCAGCTGGATAATCCAGGATCATCTCCCCATCCCAGGATCCTTAGTGAGTCACACCTGTGAAGTCCCTTTCACCATGCGCGGTGGCATATTCAAAGTTCATGGGGTTCCTAGGTGGCTCATTCATTAAGCATCTTCCTTCAGCTCAGGTCATGATCCCAGGGTCCTGGGATTGAGCCCCACATCCGGCTCCCTGCTCGGTGTGAAGCCTGCATCTCCCTCTCCCACTCCCCCCGCTTGTGTTCCCTCTCTCACTGTGTCTCTCCCTGTCAATTAAATAAATAAATAAATAAATATATATATTTTTAAAAGGTCCTAACAATGAGAAAATAGACATTTGGTGGTGGGTGGGGGTGTTGTCTGCCAGAATACCACACCTTCCTTTCTTGAGTGACCTCATAAGGTTATTGTAAAACTCAAATATCATAAGGACTACTGGAAGTATTTTTACAGGTTGTAAGAGCCAATAGAGTTATAGAAAGCTTTCTAATGATTTTAATACATGGAGCAACCATGGGAGGGGTCAGAGAAAAACAGAAACACCGAATGAAAAACAACGAGGAAGAATTTAAGAAGGATGATGTGTTTACATTGGAGGAAACAAATCAAAAAGGAAACATTTTGGTTCTTTTGGATTATGCAGAAATATTCTGATAAGGATACTCCTCAGAAATACTCATTCCACTAATGAGCAAATAAGAGGCAGCTTTTCCTGCTCACTTCCTGACTCATTTCGTCCCTCCGCACCCTGCAAGATTTCAGTCAGACCTGGAAGCTGGCTCTGCCTGCTGATGGTAAATCCATCTTTTCTTGTTTCCTTTTAGTCTTCAGTCTGTCCTTCTCTGCTTAACAAACATTTTTGAGGAATTCCTATATGCCAAGCACTGTCCTGGGCTCTCGGAGCTGAAAGGTGAAAAGGACTCTGTCCTCACAGAGCTTCCAGCTTAGCATACTCTCCTGGAGCCCTTACCACTCCTGGGCTTGGGTTCAAGTGCATTGTACACACAATTACCTCCTCTGCAAGAATCCAAACCCCCTGAACACAGGAATCAAGCACAACTCAACTTTGCATCTGTGGTGGCCCAGGCCAGCGACTTGTAATTGTGGCTTTAACAGATGTTGGTTGAATTAGATAGAGGACGTTTTCTTAGCCATCGAATGTATTTCTTTCCAGAATGGGGTTGGTCATGGAAGTCTTTGATCTGTGTCTATTTAAGAAGAGAATTCTCTCTGGGATGGTCTGGTGTTCCCTGTTAAAAGGCAGGGTCTTGGACCCAATTATTTCTCAGGGCCCTTCCAGACTTATTATTATACCTCCTGTTGTTCCTTGAGTTCACGAGTTTGTTCATGCCCAGTTAAATATGATTTTTAAGTATGTACTCATTGGGGTGGTGTGGGGTTTGGGCAGATTATAGAACCTCTTTGTGCCGAGACTCTTCTAGTCTGATGGAAGCAGAAGATACGTTGTCAAGGCGGTGATGGCGGAGATGTTTGGGGTTGCTTATTTGCCCATTTCATTCTCAGGACAGTACTCCAGAAGGTGTCTGTAGCATGACAGGTACTGAGAACATCAAGGAGTCTGGAGCCGTGTCACTCTCTGAAGCCAATCCAACTGTGGGATGGCGAGGCTAGTCATCCTATGCTCATCAACTTTCGTATATTTTGTTGACCTTCTCCCCACTTTTGCTTATAAGATTCACTTCCCTTGGAATGTCATCCTCTCACAGCTCCACTTAGCAAAATTCCACTCATCTTATATTGTCTCTGTTTAGTCCCATAAAAAGAGGTTGGGTTTCAACCTTCTAGACCAATCCGGTTCATTTAGAGACCTCAAGCGATGACCAGCAATTCAGTTCACCATTTGTTATTACTACTTATTAACTGCTCACTGACATCTTTGCCTTTGTTCCTTAAAAAGAAAATCCGGCTTAGCCCTGGTTCTGTTATTGTTATTTTAATGTGCTCTGTGTTTTATTTCTCTGTATCTTTCTTACGGTCTAATGGCAACTGTAATACATTGTATTTAATAAGTACTCAGCATATCCCTTATTTAGCGATCCCTTGAAAAACTGAAAATTGGAATCCTCATTCTCTTTGCCACACATATGAATCAGCACTGTTTTCCACCCAGGGGGCACATTCAAGCTAGAAGAAATCACTTATTTGGTAAAAAGCACTTTGGAAACCTGCTTCATTTTCCTACCTTTTTCCTCCCAATCCCACAAAGGTTCGGAGAACTTGGCTCCATATGTCCCCGTGGCTGAACACCAGAAAGCGTAGCTGCTGAGCACAAAACCTGTCTCTAAATTACATACACAAGGCAGGACCTCCCACTTGCCATGATGTCAGACCAGAGTAGAACATGAACACAGAAAAGGTACTTTGTGCTACAGGCTGACTCTGTCTGGGTCTCCCTGCCACCCCGAAAGGCCAAGTGACTCAATCCTCAGTGTTACAACCTGTCCCCTCTGTAGCTTGAGTTGGAATCTGTGAACAGTGTCTTTGTCACCTCTGGCCTCTCCACCTGGAGGGTGAACGTGTGGTTCGAGTCCCCTTTATGAACCCATCCAGTGGGCCATATAACTCAGTGAGCATCTGACTAGGAATAAAAAGCATGTAGAATTTCAGGCAGAAGTGCATTATTCGGTCTTTACACAGGAGTGTAAAGGGAGACAAAAAGGCACTGCCCCACCTCCAACCGAGGAAGCATCTGTTATTTACGGGAGACTGGTGCCTCTTTGCGTCCTGCGTTGCTGTATCAGAATCCCAATGGGTACCTGGCTTCCCAGCCTCAGATTTGTCAGGGTGGAAAAGAAAGTTTATCAGCCTTCGGGAGACCCCTCAGGCCCAGGATCTGCCTTGCATGTTTTGCTGGGGTAGCTCTGTGGGTTCACCAAAGCCAGTTTCTACGGGGCCTTCCAGAAATGCTGCTCAAATAGACACCAAGCCTCGGGGATCTGAATGTCTGGTCCCTCCTGCCTCTCTCTCCGTCGTCCAGCTTGAGACCCTGGGAACTGGAATGATCGGAGGCACCCTCCTCCTATCCGGGCATCTTCTCACCTCTCAGGGCCTCAGAGTGGTCTTCCCCGACCATCCTGTTTGACGTAACACACTCTTCTCTTGCTCTGCTTCCTATTGCTTCAGAGCATTTATTACTTCCTGACTTTTTTTTTTTTTTTTTTTAATTTACTCACCCATTGTCAGTCTCTCCCACTGGACTCCAGTGAGTCTTTGAAGGAAGAGACTATGTCACCTGCTTCCTCACAACCAGTTCTCCCACCTGTGGGACAGAGCCTGACACATAGGTACTCAATGTCTGTTGAACTGTTGTATTGACCAGACCCTTCAGGAGGTAATAGATGAGGAATATATTGACGAATTTAATGAACTTAATTAATTTAATTTCTGACCTGAGATTACTTGGAGGCTGAATGAAGTAAAAAAACAAAGAAACAACAAGAACAACAACAACAACAAAAACCAAGAAAGTAAACTTCACCTCACACCATGGAACATTTCACATACCCCTCCCTGCCTCACCATCTCTTCTCTCTGTGTGAAATGCCCAGTCATGGTCGATGCCAACATATGAACCTGAATGTCCTTTCCTGTCCCTGGTATTCCTGATCCAGAACATCAGCAGAAACGTGGCTCTGACAACCTGGATTTCTGCTGAGGCTCCACAATTCCCTTTCTCTGCTTCACTGGAGATCCTGGTCACTCTGTGTTCAAGCTGGGTGTTTACCTCTTCCTTCCTCCACCTTCCCCACTCCTGTTTACTTCTTTCCCTGTTAGGATTGGAGTTACTGGCTTCTTCCTCATTCCAGCCATTCTGAATCCTAGCCATGGTGGCTCAACAGATGGGCCTGAACCCCTCTGCTGACAAGGACACCTAACTAGGGCCGTCCAATCTGCCATTGAACTAGCTCTCCGCGGAGTCCAGTCAGGAGAGAGACAGATAACTTCTCAATATTCACGTTTCCCTGCCGTGGCTGGGGTCTCTCCGAAACTTTAGATGGTACTTCTTTGTTTCCAAAAATATTTTGGTCTTTCCCATGCACGCAGCCAGTAAGAGAAGTCAATAGGAGTCTAAGGAGGGTGTGAATATATGAAGGAGTGTGTGAGTATATGAGAACACAAGCTACGGAAGCCGAACACAGAGAAGGGATTGGCAAAACCAGAAATACTTGGGGATGGTTTGTGTGCATTCATTTGATCCTGAGGTTCTGAGTGAGGAGGGAGGAAGGGGCGAGAAGGAACAGGATTTGAGAAGGTTAGGGTAAAATGGTGACTCCACCTGAAAGAAGTTAAAATCTGGTATGTCTACGCTGAGCCTCACCAAGGACTGTGGTGTGTGTCTCAGTTGCAAAGACTGGGTAATGAAGAAATGGGCCGCATTTCCCTCAGGAGATAGGATTTTTTTTTTTTAATTATTTTTTTTCAAGATCCCGCTGCTCTGGTGATGGTATGTCAATGTCTCTGAGCAAGACTTCACCCCATCTTTTATTCTTATTTTCAGCTTCTCCAGGATGTGTCTCTAACCACACCTTCTATCAGTGACTCCAGATATTTTCCCCAAGAGTAAACGAGACAGTGTGTACTTAGGTATACAACTGCTTTCCTATATTTTCAGTGCTTCCAAGGCGTCAGTAGGGTGGTACTACACCCCCTTTTAGGGGGGCCAGGGAGAGGGGGAGCTAGGGGAGCCTGTGTTTCCTCAGGGCCAAACACCTGGATTTAAGCTTCCCCTTTTTCTTTTCTTCTATCATTTGTAACGATTTCAAGTGCAAACCCATAGAACACATTCTCTTTATTTAAACGCCGGAGCTGGGGAAACATTAGAGGCAGAGGAAAAG
The DNA here is from genome assembly GCF_022355385.1 of Mustela nigripes. Classification (NCBI taxonomy): domain Eukaryota; kingdom Metazoa; phylum Chordata; class Mammalia; order Carnivora; family Mustelidae; genus Mustela; species Mustela nigripes. Next base: position 69,608,542 of record NC_081557.1, on the reverse strand, counting down.
CTGTTCAGTGTGCCTGGATGACTCAGTCTAAAATAGTATTACAGCTTGGCAGCAAACCCACTTCAGGGAAGCTGGTAGGAGACTAAAATAAAAGTTAAATTGAGGGGGTAAATCATTTTATCAGGCTTAGGATTTTTACTTGATGTAATGAGATTCTCAATATAAAATGAGTTAATGTGTCTGCCTAAGGGCATAGATACTTGAAGAAAGAATTTGAAAATAAAGACTTGAAGTAACTAGTGGTCTGAAATAAAACAATGCAGAACAGTGAAATTCTCCTTATATAAATTTTGGCACAATGTAGTTTCTTCTGAACAGCATGATTAAATGTGAGTATCCCTTGCTTGTCACTGAGAAGGAAAAAACTACAAAGTGTTTTTTTTTTTTTTCTTTTAAGGACTTTTCTGTTGTGTTCTATTTTCCTCCTTTTCTTCCTCCTTCTCATTTATCTTCTAGAAACACTATGCTTGTTTTTGCCCTTGCAAAATGCAAACTGAATTCAGCTTGTTCCTAAAAGATGAAGCCAAACATATTTCTGCATTCTTGCCTCTTGCTCTATGATTTTCCATGACTCAAACATAGAGTGGGCCCCCCAGTGCAGAGGGCAGACCCTTTGCTGACAAACCCACAGAGGGAAATCAGAGGGAAATGCTGGACATTTCTTCTCCACAATTGACCCAGTGGCTTTTACACACACACACACACACACACACAAACTCTCTCTCTCTTTCTCTCTCGGCTTCCCCTGTTCTGGCTTTTTCAGACGACACTTTTCACAAGGCCAGGTGCATGTCCTCTTCCACAGAAAGTGGTGAGTTTAGCCTCAGGAATGTGGTGGAGAGTGAAGGTTGGGCACGAGGGGAAAGACCTCCCCCCGTTCCCAGGAAGTAGACTCACTGAGGGGAGAGAGCTATGGAAGAACAGTCTCCTTTTGGTTCAGCAGATGGCTTCTATACCTCGGTACACTTCATAGACTGCCATGAGGTCAGCACAAATACTACCGCTGACACTTGAGGTAGGTCAAAGAGCATACCCAGTGGCTCAGCTTTTTGGTCCAACTGCCCCCAGGAAAGGGGAAGAGATGGACACAGTTCCTTGGGCAGAACCCTACCAGCACTCCAGGAACATAGGGCGGCAGGCCCAATGCCACGCTCTTGAGATGGACATAGCTTTGCGTGCCACACAACATGGTGTCTGAATTCTGATCAGAAACCAGAGCTTCAGACTCTTTTTGGGAAAGTCCTGGATGAGTCCCTTTACCTCTCCATTGCCCCCTTCAAGGCCCTCCGAAGCCTGGTCACTGGGGAATCATTTGCTTGATGTTTTTTAGAGGAACAACCATTGTATATATGCGGGGCTCCAACTGATGGAAGCATCCATGCTTTTGTTTCCGTTTCAGAAAATTGTTTCTTTACACCATTTGGTTAATCTTTTCCTACCGGATATGCTGATGTTTCTCTCTGGACCTTCATGGGGCACAGGGATCTGCTTGTTAGCAAGCAGCATTTCTAAGTACTCAAGGAAGAACCCCGTAATAGGTGGTTGTTGCTATAGCAACTTTTTAAAAAACAAAAAACCCTAACCTTGTGAATGGACATATAAGAAATTAAATTTTCTCCCTCAGAGAATACCAAAAATCTCTCTCAACCTCATGAAAAGATTTGTATGAACGATTTCCATGCTTTGGATTGGGCATAGCGAGCTGTGGACTCTGAATTCCCAGAATAATGTTTCAATGTGAAAATCAAACAGTTCTATTCTCTTACAAAGCATTTCTTTAATTATGGAGGAGATGGCCAACATATGGGACAATGTCACTGTCAAGCACCTAGAGGTTATGCGTATGCAGCATCTTACTTAAAAACCTCACATTCATATCTTTTAATGTATCCCACCAATAAAGATGTGCTATTTCCTTTTCAGAGCTGTGGTCTTTGCAACTTGATGTCAGCTTTTTCAGCTCTCCCAGCAGGGAAATTCAGGTGAATTCCAAACTGTGATTAGAGAGATCTAAGTGGAGTTAAAAGGAGTCAAACAATAGAAGAGAAGCTTACCCGCACAGATACATGCATGCAGACCAACTGCGTGCAAAGATAAATTGCACCTGCGTATGACCGTGTTAGCTCTTGTCATAAAGCAGTGAATTTGCTACAGATAGGTGAAGGTCAATGGGAGAGAGAAAAAAAATCTCTCTTTCTACTGCCAAAAGTAATAAAGAGAAAGAAAAAGGCACCTGTGACTCTCCATACCATGGAGGAGAAAAGAATGTTACTAAATAATATTGAAAGTGTAAAAATATGATGAGAAGCAAAGCAAGAAACGGAATGATGTGCGCTTGCTAGGTGAACATGGAGAATGAGAATGGCCTCCATTGATGCTTAGATGGATCCAGGGCTATTGGATTGTTCTCGCCCTCCTCCTCTTCCTATTTTCTGACTATGTTTTCTTTGATGGAGAAAATGATAGGCTTGATAATACATAATGATAGGCATCCAAAGATCAAACTTCATTAGATCCTTCTTATTCAGTAGCATGAAACTGTCTGGTCAAAAGCAATCCCATATGTGACCTTAATTTAACAAGTGATTAGACCCAATCCTGATGCTTTGAAATATCTTTGCTTATCAAGCTCAAGCAGGGTAACATTTTAAATAGGCTTTTACTATCCTTAGAGTTTCTGAAAATCCACACTACTGGAATTGCCCTTGAAGCCACCCAATGCTATCCATCTCTTTTTTCTGTCTTTCTTAGGGTAGTTTTTCTGTTTGCCGAATGGGATTTCCCCACTTATCCATATTCATTTGGACTTGAAATCAACCAGAAGGACACCCATAATACAACATCTCTGCTTTCTCATTGACACCTATGTTTCTTAGGGCCTGGCTTCCCTCACTTGTCGGCTGGTTCTGGATGTACACCAAAGTTCTTATTACACATAATTTATTTCACCACTTCAGAAGAAGCAGGCAAACTCCAGGCCTTCCATCTAGTATTTGAGGAAGGAATTGCAGCCTCTCTGCATCCCTCACTGCAATAGGGAAGAGAAGAAAATATGGAAGAAATGGATGAGACGAAATGGAAGAATAAGGCCAGGACACAGAATCATCCACTCAAAAATGTTTGTGTACCTACAAAATACAAAGTATCATAATTGCTGCTGTAAGGGATACAAAAAATGACAAGGCAGACTTCAGTCCTATGACTCCCTAAGCTGCTATCCTTTCTCTCTCTAGCATTTAGGGAAAATGATCTACCCACCTTGTTTCCCTTTCCTGACCTCCCGTTCCGTCCGCAGAACACACTGTATTTGAGCGTCTTTCTCCAACCACCATCAAGTGCTGGTTGTGAGAGATGCAGCTCCACCTTTGTTCCAGGTAGCCTCTGCTCATTCATGGGGTTGCTCTCTCCTTCCCTGAAGCTTTCTTCTGCCCTTGAGCTGCTCCTTTCATGACTTCATTCCTCTCTCCTTCACTTTTGATATTCCCCGAATTCCGTTCCCATCCCTTCCCTTCTCACTCCTCACTCTTTATTTGGACACCCACAAACCCATCCGTTCAACAAATGCTTGGTGCATTTCTCCCCCATCTATAGAGACTGGTCTGCAATGCTGACTCTCTTGCTAGTAAGAGGGTGTCTCCACTTACATGCCCTACAGCATCCCAAATTCAACAGATTCAAGCTCAGACCCATCATTTGCTTCCCCACCATCCCGTTAGGAAACACGTTCCTCCCCTACATTCTTTTTTCTCAGCTAACAATTCCATCATCCGCTTAGTCACAAATATAGAAATCGGTATTTGGCCCTCATCCCTTTCTTACATGGAATTAATCACAAAGTTCATTTGATTTCTGTTTTTCCTAAGTTCTTTCCGATTATATTCATTTCCACTTCCACCACCTTAGCCCACATCCAGTTCTCACCATCTCTTAATGATACTGAGACAGCCTCATTAGTCTTCTGGCTTACACTGCCCACAACTACTGGTTGTTAGAGTCTTTTTTCTAGAATACATTTCAGATCATGCCACTTACTTGCTTAAAATGCTTTAATGTCTTCAAAATTTGGACCGTATTTCTCTGCATGGTGAACAAACCAGAGAAGCCATGTCGGACGTCTCCCTGAGACTCACCTCTTACCTGCTCTTGCCGGGCCTGTGTCCCGGCAGCCTCGCCTGTGATGTACGGTTTCCTGAGGACCTGGGTGTCACCATAGTGCTTTCCTGGACAAACTCCTTAGCATGAAATGGGAGTTTCCTCCAGAGGGTGCCTTTCATAAAAGCCATAGGTTTTCACAGCCAGGAAAATCTGGTTTGATTAGTAGCTGGGCAACCCTTTGCGGTCTCATTTTTCTTGTCTATAAAGGGGGCTCTTTATATCTTCTTTCAAGGTTGTTGTAACAATTTCATTGTAATCATAATAAAAGTTGGTATTATGGGGCACTTTCTATGTGTTGGGACTGTTTTAAGCACTCTACATGTATTCATTGAATCTGTGTTTCACTTTATGATATCAGTACAGATGTAATATTTGTCCGGCAGATGAGAAAAATGAAAGCACAGAAGTTAGGTAACTTGCCCATGGTCAGGCTGCTATTAGGGAAGCCGGGATTCCAAGGGATAATGTATGTAAATTGCCTCCCATGGCACAGTCACTCAGTGAATGCTGTTTGATCCTTTCCTTGCTTGCTGTATGCCTAAATCTCATCTAAGTCTTGGGAAAGGACCCCAAAAACTAAAAAAGGGGGAAAAAAAAAACCTCTGGTATTTATGAAGCCATTATTTGCTGTGTTTTGAGTCCAGGCTTTATAGACATGGTCTCATTTGAGACTCACTTCAACAAATGAGCTGGAACTTTATCTCCATTATGCAGAGAGGGAAACTGAGGTGGGGAGCATGAGGTAAACTACCCAGAGCTTCCTGTCTTGTGGAGGATGGAGCCAGGACTTACATCTGAGTCTCTGACAGGGAAGCTCACACTCTTGCCCGCAACAACGTATTGCCTCCACAGACATTAGGAGACATGTAACATTGTTCGCAGACTTGCTGGGGGGGGGGGGGGGGGGGGGGCGGACTGTAAAGGTTTCATAACAGTTACAAGCAGAAAGCTTTAAATACATAAGGAAAGCAAACCATGGATAGAGTGGCCTACCGGGGCTCGAAATAATAGAGCAGGGATCCCAATGAGGCTTGGAGAGGGAGTGAGCTATGAGTTGAGACTTGAGGAGAGTGAGGAAATACACCAGTGGAAGAGAAAAATCAATTTTGAAATTGGAATGGTGTATGGGGAGACATGACAGATGCAGAGAACCGGTCATGGACAAGGAAGTGTTTTATCATTGAAATCTAACTAGTGGATACAAGATATTCATTGTGAGCTGGTTACAGGGAAGAAATGTATGTTTGCGGGTGGGGGACTAAAGTCCTGGGGGGATCACTCCTGCTGATGTCCTGGATTAAAACCGATTTCCACGGTTGCCATTGGTGAGCATCCTTAGTTTGAATCTGTCCCGTATTGTGTCTGAAAGGCAAATGCAATGAGCAGCAGCAATATTTCTGAGGAATATGAGCTTCCTGAGTCAAGACTGTGCTTTTATATTTTCAGCAGACTTAACACATTGAACAGTTTTCTTTGCGGAATGGAGCAAAATGAGGTCTTTTACTTGCCTGGTTGTCCTGCGACCATTCATAGCAGGGTGGACAGTTCTGTCCCATCCAGGAGTGGTCAGTTAGCAGATCCCTGAGGCCCCGGTTAGTGATTCTGCTCTCATTTTTTTTTTTTAAGATGATCAATACTGATTTATCATGAAATGAATTCACGGAAAGGGACTGTAACGTATTCTCGGTTAATGATTTCAAGAACAGAGGCATGTCCTGGAAAACAGTGGTTCTTATAATGTGGGAGGAAGTCTCCTATCCAGCTTTTTTTTTGACACAGAGAATTACCCTTGATGCACAATTTTGACTTGGTTAAATTTTCTTTTCCAGTATAGGTAGGCTTGTGTTGTTTTTTTTTTTTTCCCCCCTCTTCAAAGAATATGACCACACATGAAGAATTGGAACCTGTCAGGTGGAGAATTCATCTCAGTCATATAATTACTGGGCTAAGCAAGTTAGATCAAAGTGAGGGCATCGGATAGCTATAGGACATTGCTTCAAAGAGTAGTTAAACTGCAAACAATATAAAGGCTTTATTGTCCCCCATTGCATGTCATTTAAATCATCAAGAATCATTTCCCATAAATGTATGGCAAATAGTGGGATGTTAATTCCTGCCTGAAAAAGCCTGCATTCAGGCCTTAACGGAGAGCAAAGGAACTTTTCTATCTGCCATTATAAATTCTCATTTCCGGGCTTGAAAGGCTCAAATTGCCGGGAGTATAGGTTTTGGTTTGGGTTTTTTCAATTATAACCAAATATCTCTGTAAACCTCTTCATGTTTCATAGAGCTAGTTAAGCAATTTCCCCTTAGATGTGAAAATAAACACAGGCTGAAGCGAAAGCTGAGGTCCTCTCTAAAAGACTATCTGTCTAGATGGTTCACAGTCACTCAGGCTAACATTAGACCAGAGAAAGCACACGTCAACACTCTATATTGAACCTAGATACAGTTGCTATAAGAAAAATATTTCTTCAAAAGTTTCAAAAGAATGATGACATCAATGCCAAGAACATCAAAGGAGCTGTTTGGTGCTTTCAGGTACTTTGCCAAACTCCCTCTAAATGCTGCTTAACATTCCTTTGTAATGGAGTTCAAGATGGCCTCGAAATTGCGGGGACCTCTTAAAAGGTCTGCCCATCCTACCCCTGTCTCCAGGTGACTGCACCCCAAGGAGTTTGCACGTTGTTGGCCTGGGGTGTCCAGACATGATTCAGAAGGAAGTTTTTCATTTAAGGATGCTTTGATGCTTTGAGGGGAGAACCAGGGAGCGATGTGACCTCAGGACCTCCCCTGGGTGTGCAGGGTAGAGGTGTGGCAGATGGTGGCAATCCTCTTAGCACGCTGCTGTCACAGAACAGCGGCCTTGCTCCCCAGTCATGGGGCTCCTCTTTCAGCAAGGCCGTGAAGGGGCTGGGTGAGTGACCACACGTGGAAAGTTGAAAGAGAAACCAAAAGAAATGTGTGCATTTAGCTTCTACTCGGCTTTTCTATTTTAATCAAGCAAGAAAACTGCACATTTTACCTTATGAAAACTTTAGGTTGGATGTAATGACTGGCTTTCTTACGTCTTCGTTTTAGTTGAGAAGTATTCCTTCCAAGTAACAGAAGCTGTTGTAAAGTATCCTAAGCAAAGAGAAAAGAAAGGAAGAGAGAGGGGAAGGAAGGGAGGGGAGGAGAAAGAAAGAAAGAAAGAAAAAGAAGAAAGAGAAAGAGAAAGAAAGAAGAGGAGGAAGGAAGGAAGGAAAAGAGGGAGGGAAGAAGAGGGAAGGTAGGAGGAGGTTCCTTAGAAGGTACGGGGTGTCTCCATTACAGGAAATATAATTGAGTCCCCAGAGTACTGGAACCAGGAACTGGAACTCTTCAGGAAACTCTCTCTGTCTCTGTCTCCCAGCGCTGGTTCTCCTCCGGACTCTGCATCTCTGTGGAATTGATTTCCCTGTCTCTGGCCGTGCATGGCTGGGAACGACTCGTATGGGCAGCCCCGTGTATCTCTCATTGCAGGTGCACGGAGACTGCTAAGAGGGTCCTGTTTCAATACACACTTACTAGAAAAACAGTGAGTTGGTTCAGTTTGATTCGAATACCTGCTTTGATCCAATCTGCGGAAGCTGGGGGAAATGGAGCGTCTCAGGATCAGAAACCCTCAACCAGGGAATGGAGGTCAGATTCTCAGAGGAAAGTGGTAAGCAAGGACAGGCACACTTCAATCTCAATTATATAGGCAATATATGTTTTATGTAAAAAAAAAAAAAAAATTAGAGAGCAACAGACATATGAATGAAATGGGGGAAAACCTCCATCATCCCACCAGCAGAAGGTACTTCAGTAACTTGAAGTGTTTCCGTCTAGCTGTTTGCCGTTGTTTAACAGTATTTCTGACATATTTGCTGGGGTTACACTAAGGATGAGTTACAGTGATCAGAAACAACACACGGCTCAGGCCTCCCTCTCTAGGGCTGATTTTATAACATGGAAGAAGGACTTAAAAATCGGAAGCTAATTCCTAAAAATATTTGGAAATTGTAATGAGGATTGAAGCAATCAAGAGGTTGGCGTGGAAAGCAGCAGTGAGAACGCAGTTCAGCTGGGTGACCAGGGAAAATCACAGCCAGGGTCACAGTAAGGTGAGATGCAGGGGAAAAGAAGAAGCCAAGTCTGATAGAGGGGGCCAAGTCCATCAAGGTACCATATTCCAGTGAGACGAAACAATATATGCAAAGACCTGAAGCTAAAAGCACCCTTTGTGTTTTAAAAATGTAAAAAATAGTAACAATAAGTAATGTAGCCAAAGCGGGGGTGTGAAAAGGAGATCCCTTTTGTTGCTACGCGGAGAACAGTTTGGCAACATGCAGAGTCAAATTCTCAGAATGTCCTTGAAAGCTACTGGGGAGCCTGCTGTGTTCGCAGTGGGAGCCTGAAGAAGAATGAAGCCTGGGATCCCGGAGAAAGAGGACAGGGACAATAGGGACCTTTAATACCTGTTGAAGTCAGAGAAGCCACTGAAGAGGAAGGGGACACACTGCTTTGGAATTAGGGGTGTCTGTGTTTTACGTTATTTTACCAAAAGGTGAGAGTTCTTTAGTAGTCGTGTTCAGACTCCAAAATAATTAATAGACAACCCTGGAGTGGTCTGAGGCACTCTCTCTGCCATCTCGGTTCCCCTGATATTCAAACTAACCAGTGTTTTGCTATGAGTCCAAATCCCACCAGCATAAGAAAAGAAAAGCCATCTCTTAAAGCACCCGTGCTCTCCCTACCTCTTCAGGACCTCTCAGCTCCACAGTGGGACAGAGAGTTGCCAAGAAATCAGCCCTGGGCTGTATAAAGGGAGCTTGGTCCAGGGCAATGGCAGGGAATCATAGATGCCCCATAAATGGACTCATCTCGTGTTCCCAGACCAGTGAGTGCCCAGTAGTCAGATCACCAGCCAGTCTGTGAGTCCTTCCCTGGGTCGGTGCTGGCCTGGCTAGGGGGAGTGGATGAGCGACAATAAGCTATCTTCCACATCATCTTGGCATGATGTCCTAATGAAAAAACTCACAGGCCTGACACAATTGCAAAAAAACCAATCAGACCGAGTGCTAAAATCCTAAACCCAGGAGAAAGAACAGGAGGGAACGTAGGAGGGCAAGGCCTCATGAAGCAGATGGGCCTCTAGCAAGGCCCCTTCAAAGAACAACTTCCAGACTGGGCCCCCCAGCAAAGGGGGAGCGAGAAGCCACATCATCTATGATGCTTCCTACACTGTACATTCTGCTGAGAAGGATGTTTCAAGATTTCAAGAGAATCGCCAACATTTTATAAGTAGCATTTACTTTGGATTCCCTTTGCTATGTTTTGGGCAAAAAAGTGAATCACGGGTAAAGTATTTCATGCACAAAGCAGTTGGGTTTGTGAGGCTTTTCGAGAATATTCTGTTCATTTCTCTGCTAAACCCAGAGAGCCGCTCTCTGAAAGACGGTCCCCGCAGGCTCCCGCCTTACGACCATTGCAGCGACTCGCCAGGGTGACTAAGGATGTCGTCAGCAGGCTGATCGCACTGGTTATCACGGAGTAGATCTGGAATGACATCAAAATTGCAGACGTTGTGGGAAAATCATCCTACTTTTAACTTTTTTATTTTATTTAAACATGCCTCTGTTGTTCAACGACAGGTTTTGTTTACACTGTCGCTAGCAGAATATCCGAATATCACAAAACATGACATAGATTTACACATCAGGGGGCACTTCATGGGAAGGGAAGGGAGAGGGATTCTCTTCCTCCCCTCCGTGACTGTAATCCTGTGCACACCCTACAGAGCAACCGTCACACGGCATGACCACTTTTGGCTTTATTTCCAGACAGACTGGTCAACCTCTTTTTTTTTTTTTTCTTTAATTGGTTCTAACAGCCATTAGCATCATGTTCTAAGACCAATCTTCCAGGCCCTTTATGTGCTTTAAGCCTGCGGTCCTCACAGCAACTCTGTGACATAGACGGTCTCACCGAGTATGCACTTAGTGCCAAATAAATGCCTGCTGAATGAATGATTAAGCAAATGCCATTATACAGGTGAGGAAAAGCCCCTTTCATTCTCTTCATTTTGCTTCTGTCTAGCACACACCTGACACGTAACAAGATGGCAGTAAGACGGAAGTATCACACAGGCTTGGGTTCAAGTTCTACCTCTTCTACTAAAAGGGAGCTCCCAGTAATGGAGTGCTGCTCTGAGCTGGGAACCCATAGGGTGCTTCATGTATGAGGTTGTGTCCCGACTAGCAGGGAGGTGAGTGACCAGTCCGAGCTTACACAATAAACTGGAGGAGGACAGCATGTACATCGCAGGGTGAATTCCATGCCCTCTCAAAGTCTCATGTCCTCCCATTTGCCTCCATAAAACAGGATGTCTGCCTCTCTTCCCTCTTCTCTCCACAAATGCTTTGTAGCTTGACGGTAAACGTGCACCAGTCTCCAAGCAGAATTGGTGGAATTGTCCACACTGAGAATTGTCCGCACTACAGGGAAACACCCTTCCCCTGCACTTGTGACAAAGGTTTCAGAGGCAAATTCCAGCTCTTTAGTTACTCTTCCACAAGCCATCCAGGAACGATGGGAAAAGGACAGGGAAACATTAAAGACATTTTAAATATGGGGCATTTGGCATTTAGTGTCTTTAGAAGGACAATGTGTTGACTTGTTTTCTCTATCAAGATCCCTAATTGTCAATATTCTTGCTTCCATATAACACTTCACCGGGGATTTTATGAAAAATAACTCTTCTTTTCTTCACTCAAATAGTCACATATCTCAGAGTTCAGACCTTTTGGAACAAAGTTATGGAACCAATTTCCCAAATAGATCTAACACGCCTTCCCTGACAGCTTTTACCAAAAAAGAAAAAAGTTCCTATTTTTTCTTTAAAAAGTAGAAGTGGAAGTTATTGAAAAGCATACAAGAAGTATGCTCCGACTGTCCTTCCACTCCCGTGCATTCATCGTATAGGGCATGGAGTCGAGATGAGGCTAAGCATTGGACCCCAGCTTCGGAATCCCTTCCAGAGACTCAGCACAGCGTCTGTCATAAAGCCTCATGTGCCCCTTCACTTTCTGTTCACACAGATGACAAAGGGGTCCCGGTTCTAGGACCTCCCATTCCTCTGACTTCAGAGTTCAGAAGAACCTGAGCACTCAAGCCAAACTGTAGGAGAACCATTAAATTGCTTTGACAGTTGACACTGAAAATGTTCCCACAGCCTTCTTGCTATGCCAGTGTTTTCCTCCTCAATCGTTAGAAGGATCCAGCTTCCAAGATTCTCAAATCTGCCCACGGACCACTGTTTGAACACCTACAATATACCCAGCATCGTGGCAGGTTCTGAGAGAAATCCAGCCAAGCATAATGCATGGCACCCACCCCCAAAGAGCATAAACTCTAGTTGGGCAAACGTAAATATTATAGGGGCAGAAAACAATAACTTCACAATACCAGATAGCTCAGAACTCTGCAAGGGCCCAATAAGAAGGGGGAGCTTTCAGGTGCCTTTAGCAAAAGATTGAAAATCCCATTTAGTTTGTTGGGGGCAGGAGACTGAGGGAGATCAACTCACTGAGTACTACAACTCACCAGTACTACACTGAGCTCTGGAATCCACCTTTCCAGGATCCCAGACTTCATGTTAGGAAGCAACTCAGGCATCCCAAGTTATTTGGAGAGTTGGTCCCTCCCCACCCTCTCACTAATCAGCCATGAGCAAAATGGCCCGAGGAAAGCTTGCAGATGATGAGACCAAGATACTCATTCCCCGGAGGACCTCAGCAGTGTGGGAAGTGTGGTTCTTGTGCTTATGCACAAGAGAAAGTCAGAAATCTACTTGGGGGGCTGGGATGTGACCTATGGACTGAATTGTTACCTTTGTGTGGCATATTCCCTGTTTCTAGGGCAGCCCAGGAGACAAAGAATGCATTTATTTTGTGGAAAGGGATAGGGAGCAGGGCAAGAAACAGAAACCAGGGGATTGCGCAATAATGGCATTTTTAAATCCCTCCAGGAAGTTTATGTTTCGAGTCCTTTGGAAGAGCAAAGTACAGCTGTTCAAAAGGAGAGTTTACTGAGTGACCCTGGCCCCGGAAAGTTTGCTGTGGGACCCCGGCCCAACTCCGCCACGTGCTGGGTTTTTCCAGGCCATAGACATTGTCCCAGCACCTCCATTCCCAGCCCCCTCGGGGGGCAGGCAGGTCACTCTGTCTGGCCCTGGGATCCTGAGCCGGCCTCAGCCTTCCCCCCAGCAGAGACCACAGGCCTGAAATAGCACCGAGGTGTTCTCGTAGGAGAATCCGAACAAGGACGAGAGTGAAAAGAAACAGTCTGCTGGACCTCAGCAAAGCACAGTGATTTCTGTGTGGTGTGCAAACCAGACCAGACTTGCTGTGTTGAAATCGTTCCCGAAAGAAGCCCTTTCCTTGGATAGCCAGTGAAAGGGTGATATTGTGCACATATCTCACAAATTAAACATAGAAGTCTGGGGGCAGATTTATTGTACACAAGAAAAACTGCTTCCTAGACCATGTAGGTGTTGGGAAAAGTGTAAATGGTAACATGTGGGGCTCGTTTGAAGACTTGACATCCTGCCACCGGCTTCATCATCGCATAGCTCCCTAAGGCCAGAGATGATCTGGTTGGGTCTGGGTTCAGAGCTCTCTCTGCATAGTTCCTAAATCTTTCTGACTGACCAAGTGACCCTTGGTCTCTTCCCTTTCTCCTGTTGGAGCCTTGAGGGTGATGTCCCGAGCTTTCACCGTCTACTTCTAACCAGTGATGTCACCAGCCCCTCCCTGCCACCCATCCCCACGCATCCCGAACGCCCTTACCTCTGCCCTGTGTGTGCGATCCGTCTTTGTTCTGGGATCCTTAGGTCTTGGGTCTCTGTGTCCACCGTGTCCAGAACAGGGTCAGTCTTTGGTGAGCTAAAGGCTGAAGGGAAAGCAAGCAATGTGCTTAGTGATGGAGAACGAGGACTTTGGGGCCCGTCAGACTGGGACGGGGTGCATCCTGTCTCTGTATCATTCACTATGTAACTTCCTGTTAGGAGCCACGATTTCTTCACTTATACAATGAGGATGGGAATACAGGTTCAGAGAGCTGTGTGAGGCTCCACACAACTCTTAGAGTACCTCTCTTAAGCTTCCGTATGTGGTGGTTATTAGGTGACAGCCTTAGGGGGGGCCTCAGGTGCTCTTCTGAGGGGGCCCCTTCTTCCTTCACAATTTAAATAACTGTATTTGGGACATCTGGGTGGTTCAGTGGGTCAAGCATCTACCTTCGGCTCAGGTCTTGATCTCACGGTCCTGGGATCAAGTTCCGCCTTGGGCTCCCTGCTCATCAGGGAGCTTGCTTCTCCCTCTGCCTCTGCCTGCCTCTCCCCCCGCTCATGCTCACTCTCTTTCTCTGACAAATAGATAAAATCTTTTAAAAAACTAAAAAATGAAGAATTATATTCTATGAACATGCTGACATGAAGATAAATATATTACTGTTCGGTATGGAAACATTTCTTCAACTGAAAAGTTCCATTTCTCTTGCTTTAAAAGAAATTCAAACATTTTTGTGGACCCCTAAGTCTCCTGTGGGCCCTAGGTAATGTACCTAACAGTGCATAATGGATAAGTCAGCAGTGGATGAGAGATTTATTTGTGGAGATTCTTTTCTGTCCTGTTTGAATACTATTAACTGCTTTCCGGAAGTTGCTGGACTATGTGGCACTTAGGCTATATACTTCTAGCTTCCCGCAGTCCAGCTTCCCAGCCATTGGAAAGGTCCGAGTGTGGAGCTGCTCATTTCCCTTGTCCTGCCCCTCGTCTTCAATTTAAACCCAGGTCTTCCCTCCTCTGACTGAGTCTCATTTCCTGGGACTATTCCTGGCTTGTAAAATGACATTGAATTCTCTGACGAACCATTTCTCACTGAGGTATTAGTGACAAACTGTGTTCCTCCTCTACTCCTTCTAGAATATTTGCCTTTTGTTACAGAACCTGTAGAGATTCTCTACCATAATTCACAGCCATATACGATGGAGAAATTAGTCAAGCAAAGGATACACTTCAAAGTCAAGGTTGAACTTGGAGAATCTTTGATTGTCTTGGCTAATTAGCTTGATGTCTAATGTGTCTGTGCATTTGATGGCTCTTGATGACTCTTGATGACATAACTTTGATTAGAAAGTTCTATGAAGCTGAACACAGACTGTCCCCAGAATTCTCTTGCTAAAGTGTTGTGCCTGATGGAGTCCCAGTGGTATCCCCTTTAGCCGACATCACTGAAGGAGGACTTTTGCCCCCCATCTGAAGCCCCCCGCTTTCCAGCTATGCTGGTGGTAACCCCACACATATACTTAAGAAACAAGTCTTACTCCCTCTGTGCCTGTTATTTTTTAGGTATGGGCAGGAAAATGTTCTAAGAGATAACACTTTATAAAGGATACCATTTACCGCACAGCACAGGCTCTGTAGTGCAAATGCTTGCCTGGATTTCTGGCTTTATTTCTTTTTTTTCTTTTCAGAGAGAGAGAGAGAGAGAATACACAAGTGGCGGGGCAGGTGGGAGAGAGAGAGAGAGAATCTAAAGCAGACTTCCTGCCGACGCAGGGCTCGATCCCAGGACCCTAAGATCATGACCTAAGCCCAAACCAGGAAATGGATGCCCCTGGCTTTACTGCTTATTATTTGCATGACCTTGAAGTCTCAGTCTCCAAGCCTTTATTCTCTGTTTTGTAAACTGGGGCGGGGAGGCGGCTGAGTAGAATTAACAGCAGCCTCATGGAGGTGTGGTGAGAATTCTTCGGTATTGTGAGACTTAAATAAGACTATCCACGCAGAGACCTTATCATGATGCCTTGCCTAGCACGCAGATCCTCAATGAATGACTGCCATTATTATTACTATTATTGTTGTTGCCGCCACCACTAATTCTGTTACAGCCCCTCCAGTCCTGATGGCTTAGAGAAAGTGCCAGTGCTCCTTCCCAGACTCTGCAAGGCACTGCCCAGGGAGTGGCCTGAGCAATGGGAGAATCTGGCAGAACAGGTTCTTTCCAAGCAGTGGAAAGTAGATCAAAGGCAAGCACCCAAACCTGAAAAAAGAATGTATTCCTTTGTTTGTTCTTTACTGGTTGTGAAAAGACTTCCAAAATGTAACTTACACTGGAATAAAAACTGTGGCCACTCTTGAGGTGACATGGCTGAGTCCCTGTGGTCTTTGTTCTTCCTGACCCCCAAGGACAACTGGGGAGGCGCTTTGAGTTTCTGCTGAGTGTGGTGATGGCTGACAATGTTCTGTGATGTTGTTGCCTGTGTCAGTGCATAGCGAGCTCAGCAGTCAGCAAATGTGCGGAGACAGCAGTGATGGCAGCATGGGGAGCTTCACACCCAGGGGCAAAGTATACCTATGCCTTGTTGCACATCATGCATCACCCAACGTGACATTTCATGGGACTTGGATAGGCCTCTTGGTTGAAAATAACAGAAGTCCAACTCATGCTAGCTCAAGCAAAAAAGGACATTTATTTTAAAGACTCCACAATGTACCACGGAAAATGAGACAAGAGACAGGCTGATCTGGGATTGAAACCCAGCCCTGAAATTTTGCCAAAACTTGTGTCTCTCTTCTCTCTGGTAGTCTTCTCTCTTTCTACAGACTCACTTCCTCTGAGGCTTTGGTTGGCTATTGGAACAACAGCTCACAAGTTTTGTAAATGTTGATGCAGTCATCCAAAGAAAGCCTGATCTCACTTTCTCCAGTTCCAGAATTCCTCTGGCAGGAACTGATTGGCCCAGTCTAGGTCAGGTTCCTTTCTCTGATTACCAGTCAGCAATGGAAACAGGGAAAAACAGGTTAAAAGAGCACGGGACATCCACCCTAACTATATACCACTTGTGAATGAGCAAAACCACAGATAAAGGAATAAGGGATTTTTTTTTTTTTTAAGATTTTATATATTTATTTGAGAGAGCACAAGTAGGCAGAGCAGCAGGCAGAGGGAGAAGGAGAAGCAGGCTCTCCACTGAGAAAGGAGCCTGATGGGCTGGATCCCAGGACCCAGGGATCATGACCTGAGCTGAAAGCAGCTGCTTAACCAACTGAGTCACCCAGGCACCCCTAGATAAGAGATTCTTGAAATAGGGATTGAAGAACTACACGACAAAAAACACATTATTCACATTTTTTTTTAAAGATTTTATTTATTTATTTGAGAGAAAGACAGTGAGAGAGAGCATGAGCGAGGAGACGGTCAGAGGGAGAAGCAGACTCCCCATGGAGCTGGGAGCCCGATGCGGAACTCGATCCTGGGACTCCAGGATCATGACCTGAGCCGA
Source organism: Mustela nigripes (assembly GCF_022355385.1). NCBI lineage: Eukaryota > Metazoa > Chordata > Mammalia > Carnivora > Mustelidae > Mustela > Mustela nigripes. The sequence continues at coordinate 69,592,035 of NC_081557.1, read as the reverse complement.
AGGCAGTCGTCCAACCAACTGAGCCACCCAGGCGCCCCCATACTGTTCACATTTGACCCTGTAACTGCATCCTGGCCATTCCCAGACTCCTCTCACTTCACCAAAAATTCGGGATGTCTGTCTGCTCACTGACCTTGGCCCCTTCATACAGGGGAGACCGTAGCCCTAAACAAGCCAATTGCAGCACACTCTAATGGAGATGCCACAGGCTGCAGAATTAGCCAGACCTTGAGTTAAAGCCCAGGTCTGCCGCTAACTAGCTGTGTGACACTGGACAAGTTACTTAGCCTCTCTGAGCCTTGGTTTCCTTATCTATAAAATAATAGCTATCAAATAATACATAATGATTCAGGTTATTGTAAAGACTAAGAAAAATAAAGCAACCATATTTAAAATACTTGGCATATAATAGATGCTCATTTTCTATTTAGGTCACCTAGAAATCATCAGGAGGGTGAGGAGTGGTAGTAAATGAAAAGGGAGAAAAAGGAAAGTGGTAGCATTTTGTATCTGGGAAGTATCCTGCCTCAGGTATTTTACAATTATCCTGAGCAAACATTAAATAATTTAAGTGGGTCAGCTGTACTGGGAAAGCCACACTTGGATAAATACTGTCTCTCACTTTAGATGCAAACCAACAAGGATCTCAAGATCAATGGGGAATGTTTTGTTTCTCATTCATTTATCGATATGACTGTATGGTCCTCAGTTTCTTTCCCTATAATATCTATAGTGCATGTCACACAATTTAATCACTGAGTTAGTGAATGAAGTGCTTGAACATTTGGTTGTGACTCTTGTGGTTTGGAGAGGCTCTCCTCTTTGAGAATGTGGTAAGCCATTTTTTTTAATATAAACTAGAATTTATTGAGTTCTGACGATCGTAAGCAGTGTGCTAAACTTGCGTTGTCTCATTTCTTCCTATGAATCAGTGTATCACCCCCATTTTGCCGGTAAGGACAATGAGGCTTGGATACATAGAGCGGCAAAGTCACTCAGCACTCATGGTAGAACAGGAATCTGAGTGCAGCGTAGCAGGCTTCTGAGGCTGACTTCTTAACAATGTGCAATACTGGTTCTCTGCACCTTGGTTTTGGTTTTAAGTTTTCGAGACAGGCAACATAAGAAATGAATCCCCAGGAAAATCTGTGCTTAGAGGGTCTCATTAGATATAAAGGATAACTTCACAGTGTTTGTGCACCCACATGATGTCTCAGCGTGGGCGTGGATGCAAAGGCGAGGAATTACAGGAAGAGAAAGAGTAGAACAGATACACTCTCTCCTTGAATATAGCTCTTCTGATTACTTGCTTAGAGGATAATAGTGATGAAGGGTTTCACAGATGAATCCTGGAAAAAGAGAAACTGGAACCTGTGTCCTACCTTTAGACTGTCCAGCGTTTCCCATCTTGGTCAAAATGGAGCTCATTCCAGTCTGTCGCTGTGTGGGGCCGTGGGTGCATGCATGTGAAGTGTTTCGGCCTGCTCCAGAAAACCACATTCGGTGACACATTGTAGCTATTATCAATGACTCGTGATGACATATGAAGTATTTTCCATCCACTGACCTATGTTCTGATCGCGGGAACCGGTGGGATCTCTAATCACTCACTGACCTGCTCCTCCAGGAACAGTCTATTCTGTTGGGTGAGTTCCATTCCATTCCAGACTGTGTTTCATTGGTACCTTTTTCTTTCTGAATTCATCCTGTGTGTAAATGGGAAAAATTAAAACAAAACATTGAAATAGCGTGTCTCTTTTGACTAAAAGCATGTCTGGATAATATCTCATATTTTTCTTCCTTATCCTCCCTATATTTTCAGCTCCAGGGTTCCTTGAAAAGAAAACAGGTGGGTAACCTGTCTCCCGCCAACAGCAAGAGGCCCAATGGCTTTGTGGACAACTCATTCCTTGATATCAAGAGAATCCGCGTCGGGGAGAACCTCTCTGCTGGACAAGGGGGCCTCCAAGTAAACAATGGACAAAATCCAGTTATGTCAGGGACCTTGCCCATGAGCCAAGCATCCCTACGGAAGACTAACACTCTGCCACCCCATCCTCCTGGAAATGGTATCTTTAACATGGGCTTAAAGGAAGTGAAGAAGGAACCTGGGGAGACTCTGTCTTGCAGTAAGCACATGGATGGCCAGCTGGCCCAGGAGGCTCTGTTTTCCAATAGGTACGGAGAGGACCCCGTAGAGCAGCTGATGGACCCAGAGCTGCAGGAGCTGTTCAATGAACTGACAAACATTTCAGTGCCTCCCATGAGTGACCTCGAGCTGGAAAACATGATCAACGCCACCATCAAGCAGGACGACCCATTTAACATTGACTTGGGTCAGCAGAGCCAGAGGAGCACGCCCAGGCCCTCCTTGCCCGTGGAGAAGACAGTGATCAAGAGCGAATATTCCCCGGGTCTAACCCAGGGCCCCTCAGGCTCTCCGCAGCTGAGGCCCCCGTCCACTGGCCCTGCCTTCTCCATAGCCAACTCTGCCCTCTCTGCTTCCTCCCCCGTCCCTTCTGTGCCACAGAGCCAGGCTCAGCCACAGACAGCCTCGGGGACAAGCCGGGCCCTGCCGAGCTGGCAGGAAGTGTCGCATGCCCAGCAGCTCAAACAGATAGCGGCCAACCGCCAGCAGCATGCCCGGATGCAACAGCACCAGCCCACCGCCTGGTCGGCCTTGCCCTCATCGGCTGGGCCGTCGCCAGGTCCATTTGGGCAGGAGAAAATCCCCAGCCCTTCTTTCGGCCAGCAACCGTTCAGCTCGCAGGGCTCCCCCATGGCTGGGGTGGCGGGCAGTGGAAGCCAGCCGAAGGGGATGGCCAACTACATGTACAAGGCCAGCCCGTCCACGCAGGGAGGGCACCTGGACATGCTCATGCAGCAGAAGCCTCAGGATCTCAGTCGAAGTTTCATGAACACTCCGCACACGGCCATGGAACCCCGTCATGGCAACACTAAGCCTTTGTTCCATTTTAACTCAGATCAAGCAAGCCAGCAGATGCCTTCGGTTTTGCCTTCCCAGAATAAGCCTTCTCTCCTACACTACACCCAGCAGCAGCCGCAACAGCCGCAGCAGCCCCAGAGCTCCATTTCAGCTCAGCCGCCGCCACAGCAGCCATCCCAGCCCACCCAGCCCCTGACCAGCCAGCCCTTGCTAAGGTCCCCCTTGCCACTCCAGCAAAAGATCCTGCTTCAGAAAATGCAGAACCAGCCCATCACAGGCCTGGGGTTTCAGGTCTCCCAACAGCACCGCCAGGTAAGACCATAATTTTGCTACCCCAAACGCAGAGGACCTGGAGACTGCTTAGCCTGGTCCTTATGCTTTGGTTGCAACATTTGTGTTGGGGAGGAATCAAGAACACAAAGGCAGTAATGGTCCTGTAGGATGCCCATGAAGGCCTTAGGAAGCCCAGCTCTCATCGGGCATCTGGAGGCAAGAGCTAGTATTTCCTTGTAGATCATTCCTCTCGTTGGGATCTGCAGCAGTCAAAGGCTCTTGCTTATTAAGAATGTTGCATTATAATTCATGATCTTTAGTGACGTGTCCAGTTGGCAGTAAGATCTGGATACACCTGATGTCTATTCCTGCAGTCAGTAAGTCTGTCGGTCATTAAGTCGACATGCGAGTACCTACCATGTGCCAGATGTTGTGAGTATGCTGGAAATTGACATAAGTCCAGACATGATATTAAGAGTAATGACCCATCTACATCCACAGCAACCAACTGAAATGTCTGAATGCCCAACGCGTCGTAAATAGATCCTACTGGGACTCCATGCTGGTGCATTAAATAAGGCATGGCCCCTGTTTTCAGGCACAGTCCAGAGAGAAAGAGAGAAACAGGCTTTAAAACTCTCATTTGAATGCTAAGTGGAAAGGCTAATAACAGGTGATCACAGAGGTTGGGTGTCTTACCCCGCAAGGGGCTATCAGAGAAGTCTTTGGGAGAAAGTAATGCCTGCATTAAGTGTTGAAGGATGATATCGTCATCACTACAAACAGAAAAAAATATCTGTGGTTACCTTATATCCTGTGATTAATACAAAGCCGAAGTTTTATTCTGCCCCATACTTGAATAGCATGAAGAGATAGCTTTGTGCCATGAGAACACATGCTAGCGAGGAAACTCGGGTCCCCCAAGGAATTCGAGGGCGGAAACTCTTCCCGGAAGGAAGAAGGTCTGAATGTTGCTTCGTGCGTGTAATTTGGCGATCTCTGTTAGTGGCCAAGCACAAAGACAACACATTACATGTCAAAACAATATGTCGGGATATTATGACGGCACTGAGCCTAATTTCAATCACATTCCTAGAGTAGTTTTCACGACTACTGCCCAGAAAAGAATGCCACAAGCACCACAGACCGTGGCCAAGCTAACCTTTGCCCTAGATGTGTGCAAGGAGAAAACAGGCTCTCAACCAGCATTCAGGAGCTCCGCACCATGCAAAGCTTTGCGCTCTTACCCATTTAAGTAGTGTGGGGTTTAAAAAAAAAAAAAAAGTGTATTTTTTTCTAATTGTAGTTGATGAAGAATGGACTTAGAGTCATATGCATATTTTACAAAGTTCCTTTTTAACAGGTAATTTAGGGATTGTTAATAAACAAACGCTATTGTGGAACTCATTCCTAATGGCATGGGTTTGGGTGAATCTAGGTTCAAATTTGGGTTTGGAGGAATCTAGGTTCAAATTCTTACTCTGACTTTCACTAGCTGTGGGGCCTCAAGCAAGTCACTGGACCTCACGAAGCCTGTGTTTTCTCACCTGTAAATGGGAATGATAATAACATATCCTAGGATTTTTTTTTTTAGAATAAAATTAAGGAGCACTTGGGTGGCTCAGATGGTTAAGCATTGGACTCTTGATTCTAGCTCAGGTCATGATCTCGGGGTTGTGGAATCGGGCCCCGTGTCAGGCTCTGTGCTAATCAGAGAACCTGCTTGAGATTCTCTCTCCCTGTGCCTCTGCCTTCCCCCCTCAACATGTGCACTCACGCTCTCTCTCTCCCCCTCTCTATAATAAATAAATAAATCTCTTAAAAATGAGATCATTTTTCACCCAGAGTTTAGAACAAAGTTGACACTTACTATGATTATCATGGAAAGAGCCATGTATGATATCAGAATATTTTTAACAAGTATTACTCTTATGTAGGAGATGCATTGGAATAAGTCTCAATATTTTTTTTTTGCTGTGAATATCACATATTTGTTCTATTTTTAAAAATTTAATTTTTTTCAGTGTTCCAAAATTCATTGTTTATACACTATACCCATGTAATACATGCCCTCCATAATTTCCACCACGAGGCTCACCCAACCCCCACCCTCTTCCCCTCCAAAACCCTCAGTTTATTTCTCAGAGTCCACAGTCTCTCATGGTTTGTCTCCCCCCCCAGTTTCCCCCAAATCACTTCTCCTCTCCATCTCCCAATGTCCTCCATGTTATTCCTTATGTTCCACAAGTAAGTGAAACCATGTGATAATTGACTTTCTCTGCTTGACTTATTTCACTCAGCATAATCTCCTCCAGTCCTGTCCATGTCGATACAAAACTTGGGTATTCATCCTTTCTGATGGAGGCATAATATTCCATTGCATATATGGACCATATCTTTTTTATCCATTTGTCTGTTGAAGGGCATCTTGGTTCTTTTCCACAGTTTGGTGACTGTGGCCATTGCTGCTAGGAATGTTGGGGTACAGGTGACCCTTCTTTTTAGTACATCTGTATCTTTGGGGTAAATACCCAGTAGTGCAATTGCAGGGTCATAGGGTAGCTCTATTTTTAATTTCTTAAGGAGTCTCCACACTGTTTTCCAAAGTGGCTGCACCAACTTGCATTTATACTTTAAAGAACTGGAGAATCAACAACAAATTAAACCAACCCCACACACTAGAAGGGAAATAATCAAGATTAGAGCAGACATCAATGATATAGAAATAGAAGTCTCAAATTCTAACATAAAGAGTTTCAGAGAAATAAAACTATCCTGGGGCGCCTGGGTGGCTCAGTGGGTTAAGCCTCTGCCTTTGGCTCAGGTCATGATCCCAGAGTCCTGGGATCAAGCCCCGCATCAGGCTCTCTGCTCAGCAGGGATCCTGCTTCCCTTCCTCTCTCTCTGCCTTCCTCTCTCTTTGCCTGCCTCTTGGCCTACTTGTGATCTCTCTCTGTCAAATAAATAAATAAAAATCTTAAAAAAAAAAAGAAAGAAAGAAAGAAAAGAAAAAAGAAAACTATCCTTCATTCTTATATTGTCCAGCAGCATAGTGAATGGGTAGTGATTTACCCTCGCTAAGCCCAGTCTCTGATCATAAAAATGGAAATAATAAATAATTAGATATTAATAAGAGGTAGTGTTCATTATTTACCCTGTAAATGACATGACTTCTGTCTCTCTTCCTTATGGTATCTCATTTCACCCATATGGAGGAAATACCATTGTTCTCATCTTACAGGGAAACAGCTGAGACACAGAGAGATTAAGTAACTTTTCCAAAGTTGCACAGATAAGAAGTGGCAGAGCCAGGATTCTGATGGTCTGTTTTGAAGGTTGTGCTTTTAGCCACTGACTATACAGCTCACAGGTAGGATATGTTGGGAAATGAATGACCGCTTATAGACCCTTGTGAAATTCTCAAAAAGAGTATTTCCTGTAATATGAGGCATATTTACGTAATCTATAGGGTAGATGAAATGCTTTGGGAATAAAGAAAGTCTTAAATCTCTCACCTTCAGAGTTGTTAAAGAAAAGAATCAAAAAATATCTGTGTGACGGCTGACCTTCTTGACGGTGAACATTATGGAGCTACCCAAAATAAGCGATTTATAACAGGAAATTTATCTCTATATCCTGTCAGCCCTTCTTTGGGAGCCTTCCTGCCATCCTAGGTCCTGTTTCTGGCTCCATTTTTCATATCTACAGCTATACACCACACTCATGTCCTCTTTGTCCCCATCAAAGCTTCCAGAACTCAAGCACACCAGTGGGTGCTGATGGCCAAATCAACAAACATTGTTCAATGTCTTAGGTAATATTAAACCATTTCCAGTGCCTATGACACATGATGCCAAGACAATTTTCATCTTTTCAAGAAAGCCCTTTAAAAGAGATGTAAGTAGCAGCAGCATTTCAGGCTGAAGACCGGACACGGTGACCCATTTACGGCTTTGTCCTAACTTTGTATATTGAATCAAATTGTCCCTTCCTGATCCACAGTTCTAAGAGGGAGGATTTGGAAGTCCTGTGTCTGAGTTGAAAGCAAGTGTACCAGAGTTCTATGGTCAAATAAGTGGTGCCTTCTTAAAAGCATTCACCTTTGGGCGGCTGGACCCCTGCTAATCAGGGTATCATTGTTCAATATGGTTACAGAGTTTTTCTGTGAGAATTGTGTTCAGAGTTTTATGCTCATTGAGTGGATTATTGCCAGTGCAGTACTGTTCATCCTGTTAGGGTGATCTTTGAAAACACTCAAAATGGCTAATGCTGCTTTGGGTTAAAAACGAGGAATAGGTGATAGGATAGGACTGGATTTCAAATACGGCTTGTGAACTTTCTCTGAAGGCAATAAAGTAATAAATGATAATTTTGAGAAGGAACTTTCATTTGGATGTGCGTATTTTTAAGGTTTTTCTAATTCTTATTGTCTCATCTAGTATATTGCCAAGTATTCTCAGCTCAGGAAGGTTTAACCTCACCATTTATAGGAAACCGTACACATGTGTGTTCCCATTCCCAATTAGCTAAGTCTCTGTTACTCGTGACTGAAGCCATAGGAGGGGAGAGATTGGGAATTAAGCAATTCTTAAGTTTATCAACTAGAGTGTCCTAAATGAAAGCATTGGTCATGAATCTTTTTCTGTTTGTGTTACTCACTTTGTACCAAACATAGGAAGACTTGTTATGGGATTTGATCATTGGAGTCCTTTCATCTTGGACATGGTGGAAATCTTGTCTTTCTGCTACAAGATGGTAGATTGAATTTGTCAATCAGTTGCTTGTAATTTACCCAGCAGAGCATCACCCTTCAGAGCTCTTCACCCAGACAGATCTGCATGGTTAGGCAAAGAATAAACTGGGGAGAGCCTGTGCGCCTCTTTATTGGGTACCTATCTCTGTTCTCCTAGATGTGAGGGATGCCTGAGAGACGGATGCAGCATAATCAAATTGTTGGAGACCTCTTTATCGTTCCATGCCTGGGGTGGTTTCAAGTAATCCCTTCTCCAGATACTGAGAAAACAAATGGTATTTGGTATTTCACAAAATGTCTTCAGTGACTCTGTCTTACTAATGTTTGGGGCTCGGCAAATGGAAATACCTCCTGGCTATAATTTCCTTCCCTTTTTGATTTGAAGGTTATGAGAGAGGGCAGGAGAGGGACATAACACGTGCAGTTCTGATTTATCTTCAAGTCACTGAATACTTGTTTAAGGTGTGAAAGAGTTATTGGTTCACTAGGGCTTGTGAGAGTTCAAGCCAAAAGCTCTAACCTCTTGAACCAAGAAGTGATCTTTGTCAGAGCTGTATAATCAGACACTTAAAAGTGTAAAATTTTTTTTTCTAACATTAGATCCATGAAACTCAAGTGGATTCTATATTTGGTTTAGAATTATCCCATCTCTAAAAATTCTGAGAGGGAACGCAGCCAGTGAATGGATGGTTTGTTATGACCGAAACATAAATTTGTACATTTCCTCCTTAGTTTAAAGCCAAGTTTTATATCATATATTAAGAGCCTCAATCATATATTAAGAACCTCACCCTGCTCTCTCTGCCTAGCCAAGTTTATCCTTCACGCTTTACATATCTACCCTTGGCGTAAATCAGACAAGTCTCATGTTCTCACCCTTTCTTCTTTAAGGTAATTTTGTGGGGTTTTTGGTGTTTTTTTTTTTTTTAAGATTTTATTTATTTATTTGACAAATAAATCACAAGTAGGCAGAGAGGCAGGTGGCGGGGGTTGGGGGAAGCAGGCTCCCTGCTGAGTAGAGAGCCCCGATGTAGGGCTCGATCCCAGGTCCCTGAGATCAGGATTTGAGCTAAAGACAGAAGCTTAACTCACTGAGCCACCCAGGCACCCCGGTAACTTTGGATATATCTGGTCTTAAAGAAGAACACACACTTGAGGGTAGAGGAATCACTGGAGCACTCATATACTGACAAATCCTTATAATCGCCCAGTAAAAGTGCCAGAGAAGAAATATAACCTTGAATCAGCTGAGAATGACTTTTCTACTGGGAAAATAATCGCAGTATTATCCCAATGAATGCAGAATATGGATTCAGTGTTCTGCGACAATATAACTTCCAAACCACCCCTTTGCCAGGAGCCACAGATTGGCTAAAGGGTCAGCCAGTTAGGCTAGTGCCAGGGTTCAGATTTAGGGGCTAGAACCAGATCAAAAGAAGTCAGAGCGTGAAGGGCCAAAAACAAGGCCAAGCCAATGTCCTAGACAAACTGGGACACAAAATCAATCAGCATACTTGGAATCTAGGAGTGAGGCCAAAAGATGGTAGTAAACCTGTGGTCATGGGTCAAATATAAAATCTAGATTGAAGTTAGGATAGAGACCCAAGAGATGCTAGGTGATCATTACAAATGACCCTTGACAATTTGGTGATTTCTGTTATGACTCACTATGGCTGGGCCGGGCAGGGCTGGCAAGAGGGACAAGGTCTGATACACACCAAGGACTGTGCGTGGCAGACCAAGAACATACTATGTTTGCATTTTCATTTTATCTTTGATACTTCGTCATTTATCTTTCCAGTTGAAAAGAAAATAAAAATGCATTTTTAATATTCCATGAGACCAGTGCTAGGGCTGAGCCCAAATAAATTTCCAAACGTGTATGTTAATCTGACCTATACTGAAGAATCTTGATTGGCAAAATTAGCAGGAGGGGGATTTTGCATGTGTCTTGTTAGTTTCTGTTAGCTGATTTGTTGGCTTTCACATTAGTACCAATTCTGTGCCACATGCGAACAGCCCAAATGGTAGATACTATCAATCCCTTTGAGGGCACTGAGGCTCAGAGAGGTTAAATAACTTGCTCAGAACTACAGTTAGGAACTGGTCTGAATTGAAGCCCAGTGTTAATAACCACTGGGCCGCTTACGTTATGCAACTAGGTAGATGTGGTTTGGGTTGTGCTAACAGAGCCTTTGCTAGGGAATCTGTTCGAAATTTCGTGATTGTCTACATGCCCAGTTTATTTCTACCTCAGGGAAAATTTAAGCCAAGAATTCTGACGCAGGGAGGGATCTTCAGGCAAATTCACCAACGTGGTCTTGTCTGAATCCACAGATCTTTAGGTTTCCCCACCTGCCCCAGCCAAGAGCCTTGAGCTTAAAGATCTAAGGCTAAATTGAGTACTGCCCCGTTCTGAACTCTACCAATGGTTTTTATCCATTCATTCAAAAAATGTTTGTTGAGGGTTTGCTGTTTGTCACCGTCTGGACACTGATACCACCACTCAGAACAAAGAAGATATGGTAAGGGACCAAAAAATAAATAAATAAATAAATAATATTTTTAAAAGATTAAATAATCAGAGAGTATTTTCAAACTGAGCTGTTTTCATCCTACCGCAGACTTGGTTTATTCTTGCTTTTGTTGCTAGGCTGATTTGCTGGTGGGTGCCTTGGTACCTCTGATCTCATATAAAAATGGAGAATGCCCAGGGGAGTGGTAGATGACTTTGTTTTTCAAGGAAAAAATTTCAAGAGTTTGGTTAGCTTTTTTCAATGATAAAGAAAACTCATTCCCTTTCTTGTCCTTTAACATGCTCCATCAGGATTTAAGAACTGTGTGGGGTCCCTGTTAGAGTTTCACCACGGGAAAAAACCATAATGCGTGCATGCATTTGTATGATAAGAGTTTATTGAGCACCTACAAGGTGCCAGGAATTGGAAATGAAAAGATCACGTGATGTAGAGAACCCTCTTTGCACCCATCTATAAGATCAGGAAGGCATGGTCCCAACTCCTCAGTGAGCTTTTGATGTGAAGGAGATGTCTGTCCTAGATACTCACTGGGTTCTTCTTGGGGATACATAAATCCGCTCTGTACAATAACTGAATCCAAATCACATGGGCCTTTCCCGTAAGGCTACCAATTCAACTTTGAATGTGTTATTTTAACCTTTTACAGAGTAGAGCTCTCTTTTACTGGATATTCCACTTTCATGTCTGTTTTATTTTGTCATCCTAGTATGTAATAGCTCAGAGCACAATAGAGTGAATTTGCGTAAAGCAACAATTAACTCCTGTATTCCTCAATAAAGAAATCAACACAATAACAAGAGGAACACGTTAGCCTTGGAATCATAATGCATAGGGTTTAAATCCACACTTAGGGGAATGACTTCTATTATTTTCATTCCAAGGTCTTTGTCAGTATGTTGCATCCATCAACAAGAGCTGTGCATTTAAAGCATTAATGCGTAATTCAGCCTGTTGAATACCAAGTTTCCAACCAGGGAAAAAAGGGGTATGAGGTTAAGAAATAGATTTGATCCCAAGGATGGAAATGCAAGAGGGTTAATGGAAAATCTGACAGATATTTAACTATAATGTGCATTAATGTAGGTGACTCAAACAGTCCCCTTTGCACCTATTCTAATTAGTTCTGCCTTTTCTAATCAGATGTCAGTTGTTATCAGTTTGGTAGAGGGGGGGGGTGATTTCTTTTTGTGAAATTGAAAGGAAGCAACAACCCATTTCGCCGGTGCAGTAATCAGTAAATGTTCACGTTAATGGTTAATTAAAGTCAGGCACAGAAACTTGAGATTCTGAAGGTGTTTATTATAAGGAGCTCTCCATTTGAAACAAAAGACGGCACAAATGTTTAGACTACCAGGATCAGAGAGATGAAATGGGAGTGAATCATCTTACGCTTTTACACTGCGTTTTAAGCAGGGAAGACCAAACTTACACACACAGAGCCTAGGCAGCTCTCTGGATACTAATTAGAGAACTCCAGCTGAATATTTGCATTTCATGCAATGAATCTGAACAATAAAGTGGCACTTTATTCTCCACGCAATAAATTGAATAGCGCATAATAGAGGGAAGCCAATGACTACTTTCCTGTGCATCCTGCAAAATCAAGTTTCAAGGTCCCCGAGGAAGAAAGAATGGGGGTGGTTGACCTGTTTCCCTTTCTTTCTGCTGCTAATTCCCTCCACCATGAATCACTGGCATTTTCCACAGTTTGCTTTTCACAGGAGCTTAAGTTCGGCTCCACCTTTAGGAAACATGAACTTCATAAACAGGGAGGTTTGGGCGCTTCTTCTTGGTAGTCCACAGGCCTGTGCGGGTGTGCACATGAGCCTGTGGGCTTCACGCTCTGGGCTTGGGCTCCCCTTCCTACTCTGTGCCTCTGGGTCTTTGTCGCGTTCCCCCTCCCTTCGGCTCTAGCCTCTCCTCTTCCACCCTTTCCCTACAGATCAGTTTTTGAACTCACCCCTTTTCCCTGACCTCCTGGAGACCTGTTCGATGGCAAGCCTTCAGTGGGAATGGGGGAAGGGGGAAGGAGAGGACATTTAGCCACTGAAGCTGTTGTTAGCCACAAGGATGAAGAGACTTTTCCTGGAAGAGGATCTGTCCTGGGGAGAGCCACGAGGCTAAATGAGCTGGCAGGCCCATCTCTCTCTCCCACAGGCCTCTGGCACAAAAAAGTGAATTCTGAATGGACATACCCACGGGCAGAACATATCCTGAATAGCTTCTGACCATTGTCCCTTCTCACGTCATGTGCTGGCTAAACTGGCCTGCCTCCCTCCAGTCTTGCCAACCTGCTACTGGAGTGAGCATGCTTAAACAGGAATGTGGTCAAGTCTGTCACCTACCTGAGGCCCGCAAATGACCTTCATTTTCTCAGAATAAAATCTCAATCTTTATGTAGCTTATAAAGCCTTATATGACCAGGCTCCTGCCAAGATTTATTGGTTTCCACTCCCAGCTTTTGTTTATTCCTTGACTCCCACCCACTCATTCACTCATCTTTACCTGCCACGTTCACACACACTCTGCACTCTGGCTCCTGCCATAAAAGGTATACTCTGATTCCTGAGAAGTACCATGCTTTCCCTCACCCTCAGGTCTTCAAGTATGTTGTTCCTTCCATCGAGAACATTCTTCTGTTCTGCTCTGCACAGCTAACCTAACTCTGTGCTCTCTCAGTCTCAGCTGAGATATTTCCCCCACAAGGTTTCCCTGGCTTCCCGATTTGGATTAGCTCCCATCCTATACTCTCTGGTAGCTACTTCTGCTTCCGCTGTTTTAGCTGATATCAGTCCTCATCTACCTGTGTTCTTGTGTGTCTTCCTCAACTAAACTGCAGGCTACTTGAAGGCAAGGATTGTGTCCATCTTGTTCACCATTGTATTCCAACTTTTGACATGGCTACTACATGGGAGGAACCCAAAACATATCTGTTGAACAATGAACACACGAATTACACCATTGACCCACCATCCATTCTTCTGTTCCTGGGAGTTAAGGGTGCCAACATGCTACCCTCTCATCCCAAGAAGGAAGGAGCAGGAGCTATCTTTTCCACCTTCTTCCATAACAAGTCCGCCCTTAAAACACCATTTGCCCATGGATCTGCACCAACGGTTCTAGTTTGCAGGGGTAGAAACTAGAGAATTCACTCTCAGCTATGCCCCAGCTAGGCTCTTCCTTGGAGCCTAGACTGACCTATACCACAGGGAATCATATGGGTAAGAGTCAACCAAGAGAATTTTATCAACAATATTCCAAATGATTCTTTGCTTTTATGAAACATATGGAACATCAGTAATTTACCAACAGTGACCAAAACACACTCCCTACCCATAGGTAATGGACAGAAACAAGTGATTATGTAGTGTTATAAGGTTTCTGATAGAAGTGGCCATAGGATATTCAGAGAACACAAAGATAAAGCACCTTTGGGAACTAGAAAATGCTTCCTGAATAAGGCATCATCTTCCTCACCTTTGTTCCCTGTGTACTCACATTATTGCAAGCCTCCCTCTTTCCAACTCCCTTGTCCCTCTCAGTAGTGGGCTGGATGGCATGTCCAAGAAATTCTACCTCGTTCTGTACTCCATAGGGCCGTGGCCAGTGGTTGGGCTTCCATTTATCTCTGTTGCTTTGACCACGCCTTCTCCCTGGAAATGCCACTTCACTGCAAATCCAGTCACTCCCCAAGGCTCTCTTTCACTGGACTGGCTCTCCTTCCCATGAATGTCTTTTGCCCAACAGTTCCCTTTTCCGTCCTGCCTGTGGCTTCCTGCCCAGCTGCTTGGAGAGTTCCAAAGTGTCTTAGAACCCCAGTCTCTGCCCTAACTGCCTATGTTGCTGACATCACCTCTCCCCAAGCTCTGAAATAAGTAAAATTTGTTCCCTCCTCCTCTAGTACATACAACAGATTGCCAACACTGTTGGTACCATTCTTATATCGTATGGTAATTTTGTTTAGATATCCGACTGGTCCAGTGAACGAGGAATTCCTGGAGAGTTGGACCATGGAATTTCTTTTTCTTCTCTGAACCCACAAAGCTTTTTGTATCTCTCATTGCATTCATTGCTTGCTACCTTGAATTATAGTTAAGTCTATACATCAACCCGTCCACTAAACTGCAAGCTCCTTGAGACTGGAGTCTACATATAATTTTTCTTTGTGCCTCCAAGGGCTAACAGAGTACCTGAGAAAAAGTCCCAACATAAGGACACAGAAAAAGGAAAGAAGGGAAAGACGCCTCACTGTGTGTGAGTGTGTGTGTGTGTGTGTGCGTGTTACAGGTGTATGGTCTTGAAATCAAAGGGAAAAAAATAGGGTTGAAGAACTTCTGACATCAACCTAAAAATAAAAAGGTACATTATTGAGAATTTATGCATGGTTTACCTTAGTGATCAGATAGCCTTGGTCAAATTACTTGGAGTCTCTGAAACTGAGCTGCATTATCTGTACAGTAAGAATTATGACACTATTTTGCAGTATTATTGAAAACATTCCATGAGACTTAGGACAAATGTAGGGCCTTGATGGCAACTCACCTTGATGGCAACTCACAAGTGTTAGCTTGCTTTCCTTTGCACACTAAGGACTACCAGAAACAAATCCACTGAAATAATCCAAATTAAATGTTAGTAAACACTTGCAATGGTTGAATTCCAAATCTGACTGTACGTTTCCAGGCAATTAAGGCAAAAAGAAATTATGTGGGGGATATAGGGGTTCTTCTTCTCTAGCATGAAAGAAAGCACACCAGTTCATCAGTAGAGGCAAACTATTTCCTGGAAATGAATTCAAAGGTACATTTATCACTGGGGGAATTAGGTAACACGATGGATATCTTCCACCAAACACATTTTGCAAAGACACCATGACACCGTTTCCTTTGAAGTTTCTGTTTTTAAGCTGCATTATAAGACCCAAGGCCAAAATCCTGGATTTTAATTCAGTGAATACTTTTCCCTGGGAAGCTGAGATAATGGGGTACAGATGTCATGTTTTCTGAAACTCTGTATCAATGGTTTTTACACTTTGTTTAAGTAAGAATACATCTCTCTTCCCCTCTCCCTTTCAAAGTTTCCCTGAGACACCTCCCTGGAACTTAGATTCCTTCCGGACAGTCTTCAACTCTGGGTTCTGGCTTATCCCAAGGTAGAGTTTAGAGACTATATGGGAATGCATAATTCAAATTCCCGTTAGACTGCATCACTCAAATCTCAATGTCTCGAATGAGGCTCTGGCAAACCCAAGCATTGTGTAAAGTAGATGAGACCTATGAAATGTCTACCTCTGAGCCAGCTTTCAAGGAGAATGTTTCAAAAATCCTTTTAAGCTATAATCTTATCCCTCTGCATAGAACAAAACTGTACATTTCAGATGCACCCCCTCTGCTCACCAGAGCAACCTCATTAAAAATCACTGTGAAAACATTCAGCAATTGATACAGTTATTTTTGATCAAAAAATACATAACCACTTCCTGTACACAGAACACCATGCCAACTGCTCTAAGAAAGGTGCTGAAGGGGGTGTGCCCTGTGGTGGGGACCGCAGGGGCATGAGAAATAGAAGGTTCTGGACGTGGACTTCCTTTAGGAATTAGACCTTGTTTACCCCCTTTGTTACAATTTTATTCTGTGATCCTTGAATTTAATGATTCTAAAATCCAATTACTGTCCTCACCCTCATCCTTGTTATCAAAGGAACCCAGGCAAATAATTTAAAAAGACAAGTCTTGCTAAAAGGTAAAAGCTATTCCTTGGCACCCCCTTCCCTC
This sequence comes from Mustela nigripes, assembly GCF_022355385.1. Lineage (NCBI taxonomy): Eukaryota > Metazoa > Chordata > Mammalia > Carnivora > Mustelidae > Mustela > Mustela nigripes. The sequence goes on along the minus strand of NC_081557.1, from coordinate 69,575,749 downwards.
AGCTGTCACCTAGAGGAAACTACTTTCATCATGTTGAGTTTCTTCTTCTGGTAGTTATCATCAGATCACTAAATTCACGCATGCCTCAGACCTCTTGGTATGTTCTTTTTTACATCTTACACAATAGATGAAGATTTTAGTCTTTCTTTGTCTTCCCCTTTGCCACTGCAAGGTTTTGTCAAAAATTTGCCCAAGTCCATATCAGTGTCTTCAGAACTATGAAGACATTAGTAATGTTTACAGCTAAGACAAGCCAGAGTACTGAAACCATAATTCCTCTGAAAGAGCTCAGTGTCTAACTTTCTTTTCATTTGTAAAATTTCTTTGACTCTCTGGCTGTGTCTTCTCATTCCATCCAATAGCTCTGTGAAACATCTGTCAGTTTTCCACCTGTAATTCCTGTCAGATGATCTGTTTGTTGTTTCTTTTCCTGGATGCCTCTTCCCAGGAGCCTTCTCTCCCCAGCCCAGACGTCCCCACAGAGTTCTATAGGCCCCCAGATAGTGCTGTCACCCTAGGACTTCCTGCCTCCATGCTGGGAATGCTTTCATTTCTTTCCTTTATCGGATTTCCTCTTCTGGGTCCCGTGTGTGGCTCTATTTGCTTATTTCAATCTCATTTTGGTGGTCTATGTCTGCTGATAGCTTCCTGACAAAGGATATATGAAAGGTAAATGTTGAAACCTTCAGAGACATTATAACTCCTTTGAGACAATAAGAAGAAACTCAAAGCATCAAGAAAGAACATTGTCGAATAGTGATAATGCCCTCCTAGATACATTCAGTGCTATGGAGTGTGCAAAGAAGGGATGAGAAAGAAAGCTTCATTTATTGAGCACCTACTGTGGGCTAATTGGTTTTTCCATGGCATTTCTAAGAAACAAGCATCATTTTCTCTTCCTTATCCATGAAGATCGATAGTCTTCATGAGCAGAATGCGTAGTAATTGGCCTAAATCACACAGCTATCAGGTGGCAGAAGTGGAATTCAGATAATGTTTGTCTGCTTCTAGCCATGCTCTGCACACTGTGTCTCAAACATAAATGCACAATCCTTGCCCTAAAGGAGTTTGTTCAGCCACGTCTTTAATCCAAATCGGACATTTGCTACTTTTTTGCCCACTATACTACTCTCATACTGTGTGTGTATGTAATTTAATTCTGATTAATGCAATATCTATTTTCATAGTTTCATGTACATCAAGTTTTAATATATTTTTCCATGAAATTCTGGAACATAGCTATTTCCAAAGAAGATTTCAGTTTTTGATCCCACTCTATTTATTAGGGATTAAGCAGTTAGTCTGATCTGGTTACCACTGAAAATGTGTTCATGGTTTTGCCCTTCTCCCTGGTGGATTTTGGGTTCTATGCCAGTCTGTTCATTTGCTGACATTTATCACACTTAGCTCCTGCCTCAGAGACATCCAGGATTATTGGTGGGGAATGACTCCTGGCCATGACCTGTAGCAGCAGGTTCTCTAAGCTCTCTTCCCCCTGGAAATCTGTATTGGTGTCTCTCTCCAAAACAAAACAGAAGAATAAGTACAAAGGGTAAAAACATAGGAAGGGATTTAAAAATGAATGAAAAAAGATAGAATCATTGGTTTTGTATAATCAGTTACTGACCCATATACAAACAAATGAGATCAACACATTTCATTTACGATGCTGTTGAATCCCTCTGACAGCTTTTCTCACCCAGAGGCCTTGACCCTTGACACAGCTCTCAGTCAGCGAGGAGTACCAAGATCAGGGTCAGCGGCCAGACCCCAGCCCAGGGACTGTCCCCATGGCATTCTCGGGCAATGTCTCCATTATGGCGCCAGCACCACTCTTCCCTGAAGCAGAAACACAGAACCCTTTCCTCCAGTTAGAGATCAGAACCAGGTAACCATCCTCTGAACAGTCTCTACTTTTGAGTACTAGGTTCTAAAAGTTAATTTTTAGTTTGGTTGTTTGATACTCCTGGTGCATTTTGTCTATAGGAGCAATTTAAAGAAACTTTATCATGTCCCAGGCTGGCCTATTTGAAGTCTATTTGACACTTCTGGCCATTGACCTGTTAGAGTACTGACCACAAATTCTCAAACACTGCATTTCAGAAAAAAAAAAAAAAAAAAAGGTTGTTCAACGTACACTGGTTGAACCAGGCTTAGGGGTGGAATCAGGAATATAGTCTACTTAGTGAAACAGAGAATCCCTGTTCAAGACAGAAATGGGAGTCCCATGTGTGCACAGAGAACTTTGCTCTGAAAGCCACGGAGTATGAAGGGCCTAACTCCTAGGCCTGGCTCTGGGTTCTGAATGAGAAGACAAGGAGTATTTTTGGCTGGACCTTCATGGCAGGGGGAAGCAGGCCTTCAGACCAAGGGAGGAGGAAAAGTGAGATTAGCCAGAGCTCACCAGTGAAGGGCCACAGAGCTCTTCCTGTCTAGTGGTCATTTATAGATATTTATAGATTGGGGGCTACCTGAATGCCTATCAGTATCTATGCCTATCCACACCAGTTTTGTGGGCAAAAGTTTGTTGACATGTTTTATCAAGGTAAAAAGGTTTTGAGCCATCAGTTCTATTTCCAAAGTCTATACAGAGCCCTGGGCAGTAAAGGTAGGACTTGGTAGCGGAGGCTGTGTTTTGCATATATGAATAGAGTCCCCCAAACAACTTGCTCCCTTTACTCCTGTTACAGCCATGATGATTCCTAAAATAAGTTTTGACCCATGTGAGTGATGAAATTGAAATTGTCTACATAGTCAAAGCCAGAGAGAAAGCCAGAGGGTCAGAAAGATGGGATAAAAAGTAGGAACGAGTAATCCCAAGGGAGAAATGAAAGGAAATTGGGGCCAAAAAAAGGCATTTCTGACCATCTCTTCTACTGTGTAAAGATACTTTATAAGGCAATTTAAACTCTGACAAATTGCCTATTTCTGTTTGCAACTACAGATGAAGCCAACCATTCTCACAAATTTCTCCATTTGTTTTTCCTCCTCATGTTTCATTCAGTTCTTTTGGGGAGGGTGGCTATTGTAAAATTCTTTCACATTTCTCTGAACACTTGAAATGGGGTCAAATCTAAATGAATGTGAATTCAGCATGGATCTCAAGGCCCTAAGGTCAGGCTCCACTTGGACGGTTTTGATGTGTAAAGCACTGCCAACATTCATTTTTCTAGAGCAGCGAGAGAAATAAGCCGTGTGCTGGTGAAGATTGATGTAGACCTCATTTTCCCTATACTCAGAGGCAAGAAGTTTCTAGTCACCTAGAAACTTTCTGTGTGATTTGGGGAATCGTAAAGAGCCCTCATCGGTCCACTTTGGGTTACACATTCCAAAGAAGCCCGATGCATGCACGTGGGTGAGAACCTCGCCAGGCAGGGAGTCTGAGGGCAGCCCTAACTTCCATGGGAATGGGATTCTCTGCCAAATCCAGATGCCGGAGGCGTCCCTCAGGGACCACAGCCCAACTTAAATGGAGGGAGTTGCTGTGAGAAGTTAAGCAGGAAGTTCTAAAGGGCTATGCACCTCCCATATGTGGGGGTGTGTACGCACGCACGTGTGTCAGTAAAACGAAAGAAGCCCTCCATCACTGTTTGCAGTATATACACGTGAAGCTTAAAATTTCAGGGAGAGAAAAAAGTGAATAGAAAAGGAGGGGAACTTGTTTACCTCTCCGAGACTTGCTCATGCGTTACTTTACAAGATGCATATATTCATGCCTCCAGGTCTAACACACTTGTCTTTCTCCCCTAAATGTCTCCGAGACTCCCCTTGGAGGGTAACTCAGGTGACTGTGAGGGTCACACTTTCAGTGGTAATTCTTTTAAAATGAAAAATTTCTTCACCTCCTCCTTGCCTTGGAAAGAGGAGAATTTATTCACAAATTGGTGCTAACCATGGAGATAAGGGACCTCCAAAGAAGGGTCAATGAGGTTCACTTCAGTATCCAAGTTTAGGGGAGCGTGGGAGTATTGTACTGCAAGACTAAAGAGCTCAGCATGTGATCAACATGAAAGGTGCTATCGGAACTCAGAGCAAAGAGTGAAAACATTTTTCACATCGACCATTGTAGCAGATGACACGCTGAACTGTATCTTCCCAGCCACAAACCTCACTAGCTTTTCCAGTAACCTGAAAAGACAAAGAAAAAGAGAACTTGGGGGAACTCCTACTCATCAGTCAGATTTCCCCTTAATCGTCACTTCCTTTAGGAAGCTGGTCAGACAGATCCACCCCCACCTGACTTCCCCTCTCTCAGCTCTTCCTGCTCTTTATGTCGTGCCTTCTAGAATTATCTGTCTTCTTCGCTGGACAGTCTCCACTTCTCAACCCCCAGCAGCCAGCACACTCCCCAGCCCTTTGCAGGCACTTAAAATGTGCTCAATGACTGATGGAGTACTGAGGAGTCTGTGTTATGTCTTGGAGACACAAAAATTAAGCTAGGGGGCACCTGGGTGGCTCGATCATTAAACCTTTGGCTTCGTCTCAGGTCATGATCCCAGGGTCCTGGGATCAAGTCCCACGTCGGGCCTCCTTGCTCAGCTGGGAGCCTGCTTCTCCCTCTCCTTCTGCCCCCTCCCTGCTTGTGCTCTCTCTCTCGCTGTCTCTCTGTCAAATAAATAAATAAAATATTTTTTTAAAAATGGTAGAATCTCTACTTTGTCTGGATAAGGCCGGTAATAAGAAGATACCACACAATTTGGCAAACTTGGCAACACCTGTAAGAAGAGTTTCTGTCCAGGAGAACAAAGGGGAGGCTGAACTTTTGAGCACTCTAGTGATAAAACAGACAACCATATTAGCTACTCCCAGGTCTCATTAACTTTACTAATAAGAAGTAGTGAGTCGAATCCTATTTCCTTACATTTCAGGTCTGCTGCAGGAAGAGCATGATATCAATAACATTAGGCAATGGATTTTATTTGGGAGAATATTATATCAGAAAACATGAAATATTATCAATACCTTCCTTGGGAAATCAATCTGCTTTGTGGTATCTAATATTACATTTCTAAACTGAAGAACCAAATACATAATTGGCTTTGTAGGAAGGGTTTAAAGAGTGAATGAAGAATCATGCTTAAGTTTCTGCTTGCCCACTTCTATTCTTCTGCACTTAATTCACTTTTTTCAGAGGAACAGTCCAAAGCAAAGTAGATACCGCCCACTCGCCAGCGTCCTGCACTCCGTGCAACACTCTTTATCCAGCACTGTCGGTGTGCCTGGAAAACAAACAGAAAGGGAAAGCTCTTCCTGAGGGTTTGCTGGTTCCATCAGAGTCCCCTTGACAAAGATCACTTGCAATCTCAGAGAAATCTAATGTTTATTCAGTGTCAAAATGACTTGAAACCTTTTTCGTATTGGGATGTTTGCGAGGACCCCTTCTGTCCTTCTCACGGCGTCCAGGGCGCCCTCTGTGCTTAATAATAACACTAACAACAACAACAACCATGAAAGTTAGAACCCAAATGCTGTTGCAAAGGTGAATGATGGCAGATGGCCTTAAAACTGCCATCATCATCTGCACCAAAAGTGGTCGGACTCTACCCTGACCTCTCCGAGGGCAGAGTCCGTTGAAGAGGTCAGTCTTTGGGGACCACTGGCCTTGGTTATTTTTCTGATTTTGTTCTCTTTAGAGAGAAATGGTATTTTTTAAATGCCGGCTCTGACTTCATGTGACCAAACAAACAGCCAACAAGAGCATGGTAAACAGAACACAGCATTTCAGTCTCCTCAGTGTGACTTTGAATTTGGTGCGGACATCATATACTCTCTTTCACGCAGGGGTATAGTTTGAGAAGATGAGCTTATCCAAGGCCACGGCGCTCTGATGCCATTGACTATGCAGGTGGCTGCCCTCAGGCCAGGTAATCACTCCATCTCATTTCCCCCAAATCACAATGAAAGAGATGATCAGAACAGATGTGTGGCCCCTAGACTTGAAAGACCATATTATAAATATGACCATATTTATAATAGGGTTGCTGACCCGGATCTGTTATATTTCATTTTCCTGTGTAAAGACATTAAAAATGAAAAATCGCCATCATTTCATGGAAAAAAATACATTAAAAAAATACATTTTAGCATTAAAAAAACAGAGATCATAATTGCAGAGTAAATGATCATCCTTTAAATTAATTGAATAAATTTTAGCTCTTTGATAAACTCAGTGCATAATCCTTATTTTTTTGGTCCCATTAGCAAACAACAAATTCCCTGGTGGTGGGTATGTGTCCCTGGAACACTTAGAACACCGACAGACCAGATGATCTCCATGCTCCTTCCATCTGTCCCAGTTCAAGCACAATACTGAAACACACAAATAAGTAAATAAGCATATAAGTAAAGTTACAGCTACAAATGTGTCCCCTTCTCCTTTGCTAGGGTGGAGGTGTTAATGTTTTCCAGCACCCAGCTAACAAGAATGTGCAAGGTACTGCCAACCACATCATCCCACTTCCACCCAAGGTGGTAGATCTGCTTCACTCCATTAAATTGTCATTGTTTTCAGCTGCATTGACTCTTCTAATTAGGAGTGAATATAGCAACAAGGGGATCAAATAGAAAGAAACAGAGAAGATGCCAATGGGGCAAGAGAATATAAAAGCAAGAAAAAAGCTTTTTTTTTTTTTTTAAAGCTAAATTGATTATTTTGCCCAAAACACAAACATAAAGGAAAGGATTTATAGCACAAAGAATGTAGTACAATTCAGTTAAGTTATTCAGTCTTATTACAGTATTAATGCTGCAGCCAATTTTCATGGTATAAAGTAGATACACAGGCTATTCCCTAAGATAGTACTTGGTTTCCATAATAGTTTTTAAAGTCCTCCGAAATTGGAAATAGAAATATGGAAACTCACAGTGGTCAATATCTTGAGCCAACTCTAAGTGAAAGAGGTTTGGACTGAGGTCTAAGAGCACTTAACTGAAACAGAGCCACCGAGAAAGAAGTTTAGTCTTAGAGGCATGTCTGAGGAGGGGACAAATGGAGTTTATCATGTTGTGAGGATCACGGATTTGCCTCCTGTTTCCTTTGACGGTGAGGGGCAAGAGGCTGGCTTGAGCATTCATTGCTTTAAATGCTCAAGTCAGGGGCGCCTGGGTGGCTCAGTGGGTTAAAGCCTCTGCCTTCGGCTCAGGTCATGATCCCAGGGTCCCGGGATCGAGCCCCACATCGAGCTCTCTGCTCGGCAGGGAACCTGCTTCCCTTCCTCTCTCTCTGCCTGCCTCTCTGCCTACTCGTGATCTCTGTCTGTCAAATAAATGGATAAAATCTTTAAAAAAAAAAAAAAATGCTCAAGTCACATTGGCCTGAGATCGCTGGTTCTGTTCATGGTCCTGTTCATGGTCCTGTTTTAGAATGAGATAGGTCTTTTAGAAGGTGGTCCTTTCTTCAAGAGAGATCTCTTTCCCACTGAGGAGACTCTCCACCCACCCCTTCTTTTTTTTTCCTGGCTGTGTACCACCCTGACTGAGGAGGAGGAAAAGATAGCTTTATTTCAACTACGTAAATGTTTAGATTTAGGTTCAGTATTTCAGAGGTGGTAGAATCTTCAAGATGTTTCTAATAAAACCATCACTCCCTTTTTACATATGTGAGAAAAATTCAGTGGCTTTTCCAAGTTCATCCAGACCGATGCTGGACCCCTGTAATCAACTGCATCTCTCTGTGACTATGTGGAATTGAAGAATGAGCAAGCACATGGATAATCTGTGTAGGAAGCATGCAAAGGTCCATTGACTTATATGCCCTTGAGATATACCCTGAAGCAAGGTTTTAATTGTACAGAAATGTGGCCTAACTTCTAACAAGATCTTTGGTTAGCAAGTGGGCTAGGCAAGATCACTGCAAATTGGAAATGTTTGAACACCAGAGGAATCAGAGGAATTCTGTAGCTACTTGTGTGTGTGTGTGTGTATTCAGGATTAAATTAATTAAGTGCATCTCTGTGTCTCCCCAAGTCTTACACTTCACCTAACATGGTTTTCTTTACTTTTAATGCAATATACATTTTGAGGACATTGGAGGGTATTTGGTTCAACAGCCCAGGTAAATGAGAGGAGGACTGCTCCCTAAGGGTCTGCTGATGCAATTAAAGAAAGCTGCCTGGAGGGGAGATTTTCTGTGGCTGTGACTGGTCCAATTGTCCGCCTGTGAAGACAACCAATCTTCAAAGTGGCCAGTGGTGATAGGTCACGTGGAACTCTCTTTCTCTGTGTATGTTAGCCACGTGCAGGACAGACTAGGGTGGAAAGAGAAAATGAGCCCTTTAGGGTAATACAGATGAGGTTTGGTAACTGGGAAATTAAGGATGCATCCAAATATTCCTGTTTTGTTCAGCCCATCCGTGCAAATGAGGTTGCATAAGATCGAAACTAGAATCTCACAGACTACAGCTTTCCCACCCCACCTTCTCACCTGAGACGTCTAATTTTGTACAAAGTTACTTCCAGTCCTCACCTGCACCCTGGTTGTCTGTAAGTCCAAAATAGGAGTTTTATATGCTTCTTTTGAATCAGTAGGAGTGACTGGTCTGTACCAGCTGCTGCCACTCACAGCTACACTCTGGATCCCCTCCCCCAATCCCCAACCTCCACCGCCTGGAGCAATGCACATCCAGGGCTGTGCTCCCACAGGGCTGTGCTCCCAAAGCGTTTCCAGGTGTGCTGCAGCGTCTCTGCCCTTCCCGCATGGCTCCTTCCTTCCCCAGGTCACACCCAGCAGGAGAGCTGGCTTAGGAAACTTCCAGAAACCGGTGGTCATCTTGGCAATACCCCTTGTTCTCTAGTCCTATTGCTGAATCACTCTGTTTATACCAGACTCTACATTTCTTTGTGAAGCGTATCTTTTTCCTCAGGAATTTCCAGTGTGTCTCGACAGCTTGGTTTCCATCAGACTCTTCTACCATTCTGAATAACTGAGCACAGGTTAGGGAGAGTGTTCAAACTTCTACCCACCTTACTCACTGAGGAGGCCCCTTACCCTCCCTGTGAGACCTTCACATTCACCGGTCTCCTCCTGGCAGGTGTATTTGAGTCTCAGCCATACAAGAGATGGTGAAGTAACAACAAATTATTCACTGAAGTCCAAAGTGAACAACAGACAACAGTCAAAGACTATTGTAGACAGTGACCCTGAGGCTGAATGAGATTTATCTGTTGTCTGCACTAAATATATTGCTGTGTGTATCTGTGGTTCCAAAATAAATTTGAAAATCTGAATGAATCAAGAACCACTGATCTAAGCAATGTGATTTCCCTCTCTTTATAGTGTGCTTATATCTTCTGTCATTACAGCATTATTTATCTGGAATTTTCTTTGCTCGTTTCAGTTGAAAATAGAATCATTTCAAATAGCTAGGCACTTTAGAAAGAAAGGGAGGGCGCCTGGGTGTCTCAGTGGGTTAAGCCTCTGCCTTTTGCTCAGGTCATGATCTCAGGGTCCTGGGATGGAGCCCCACATCGGGCTCTCTGCTCAGCGGGGAGCCTGCTTCCTCTCTCTCTGCCTGCCTCTCTGCCTTCTTGTGATCTCTGTCTGTCAAATAAATAAATAAGTAAAATCTTTTAAAAAAAAAAAGAAAAGAAAAGAAAGAGGGGAACAATGGAGAAGGAAAGAAACAGAGGAGGGTGGTGAGAAAGAGAAGGAAAGGAAAGGAGGAAAGAGAGAGAAAAGTTAAGTTAAGATTCCTTTTAGATTTATAGTTCTCAAGATGATGTGCACATTTTTGGAAATGCCCAGGCCAGGGGTGCCTGGGTGAATCGGTCACATAAGTGTCAGACCCTTGATTTCAGCTCAGGTCATGATCTCAGGGTTGTAAGATCCAGCCCTTCATGGGAATCTGCTCTCAGTGGGGAGCCTGCTTGAGATTTTCTCTCTCCCTCTCCCTACTAACCCCACACGCTCTTTCAATCTCTCCAAAAATTTAAAATAAGGTAAAAATGCCCAGGTCCATCCTGGACCAATTAAGTCAGAACATCTACAGGTTGGGCCTGGGCACCTCCTCTCTGTCTCTTGTCTCTGTCTCTGTCTCTCTCTTCGTGTGTGTGTGTGTGTGTGTGTGTGTGTGTGTGTGTGTGTGTGTCTATTTTTCTAAAGCTCCCCCAGGAGTTTCTACTCTGCATCAGAGTTGGGACTGCTGTTCTAGGGGAAGTACCGGGAGAGGGGAAGTTCACAAACTTGCTTTACCTCCATCTGCACAAAGTCAGGCTTTCTTATGTAATACTGAAGAGCATCAACCCAGGCCAATCATTGTAGTAGAGAAAGTCATTGGAAAAACATTATCTTCTTTCGAATGGCTGTGTAAAGCTTCTTGTAAAAGCACCTAATGAACTTGAACATAAAATATTTCCTAAGTGAAGTGATACGTACATTATCATTGTGACTCAGGGTACTTAGATAATTAAGAAGTAACACTTTTGTTTATATTTAACTACATTGAGAAGAAAACTTGTTGGACCAGAAATGTCAGAGGGTGACAGGTTTTAAAAAAAAAAAAAAAAAACTGACTCTGGCAGGGTGTTTTTTGGGTTTGTTTTTTTTTTTTTTTTTTTTTTTCATAAAACTGCATCTTTTCTATGAGAGAATTTTCCATTTATTTGGCCCTATTTATAAGCATGCTTGATTCCGTCATCACCCTCAGGCCAGCAAAGTAGGAAAAAAAAAACCATTAAAATTCTGTACAGAGATCAACAAGACCTTAAATCAGCAACTTGAAGCCACGAGCTTTCAAAATATGGCATTTAAATTTGTTCTTTGGGAACATATAGGTAATATGGGTTTGAAAGGAAAACTAAAGACAGGTAGTCATGGATATGCATTTTCATGTCTCTCTTCCAACATTCATACTAATATGAAATATCATATTCAAGAATTCAGTGGACCCCAATAAATAATTATTTCCTCTTTTTTCTTGGATTCTCATAAAATATCTTTGAGGCAATTTATATTCTAAATCCTTTTCACCAATGACAGGTTTAAAAAGATGATTTCAAAACAAAACCCAAATGGTATATAATTTGTGAGAGAAAGGTGTTTCATTTGTTGGATCCTGATTTATCCTGCCTAGAGTAAAGGGATCATGTGGCAACTTTGGATCCTTAAAGGGTTGTTGTTGACATAATAGAGTTGCTTTCTGAAATAGACACATTACTGTTAGAGGACCGTGCTGTTGGCTGCAAAGAAACACATTTGCTTCGATAGAAATGGCCCCTTTTTATTTATTTAAATGCATGTCCTGTTGCATGGAAAAAGGCATTTTGTAAGACAGTCTCTGTCTTGAAGGGTTGTACTTAAAATGGTGTCAGGCTATACTGGACAGATGAGCATTGATACTGAAGATGCTATGGCCAGAAAAAAATGTATGCAGATGGCAATTTAGCAGCAGAAAAAAGAGTTCTGAAGGGCAAGTCTAGTATAACTGCTTAGAAAGCAGGTTTTCTGTATGCTGCAAGGAACTCTGGGAAGTCTGGCTCTGCCTTCGGTCATGTCTCTTCTCCATTCAGAGTCATCCACCAGTTTCCCATCTCAGTAGGTGTAAAAGCCAACCTTCTCCCAAGGTGTTCCAAGACCTGACCAGAAGTGCAGGAGAGTGCACACATGCGTGCACACCACTTACTTCCTCCCACCCTAGCTTCCATCCCTGTCCCGGGTTCTCCATCCTCCAGCCCTACCTGCCTTCCCAGAATGCACCAGGTTCCTGCCCATCTCAGACTTTGTGCTTTTGATCCCTTCTACGCCTCTCTATCTTCCTTACCACGTTTCTTTTTCTCCACATTTTTTTATCACCTTTGGACACACTGTTCAATTACTCATGTTTTGTTTATACCAGCCCACCCTCACTAGAATTTAAGCACCATGAAAACAGAGGCTTTTTCAGTTTTGTTCAGTGTTTGAAATCCCAGCACCTCAGATAGGTAAAGGACCAAATGAAGGACTTTTCATCCTACCCTTATCTCATTTAATCCATTCCTGCAGGTCTGGTCCCAGTGATTCAGTGGAATGCGGTCTCACTTTAGGTCAACTTTGACTCAAGGAAACATCATTGATCTGTCACCGATAAGAACGTAGAACGTATCTAGTGAGGTGGTTCAGGGCTAAGTCCTGCGTGTTTTGTGCAGTCCGTCTACAACATCATATTCTCCCACTGTTCCCCATCTCCTTCCCCACCCTTCCCTTCACCTGGAGCCATAGCATGGCACATGGCAGCAGTTACTCAGTGACTTCAAAGAGCAGGGACAGGGAAGCCTTTGGGACTGAAGACTTGTTCCTCTTCTCCTTGAGGAAATGCTGTCCTTGCATTGATAAAGACAGGGCTCTGCCTTGAGCCTTCAGAACTGCAGTGTGTGGTGGCCCCATTGAATCATGCACATGACGATGCTGTGGACACACTTGTTGTCACCATTAGTGAGAGGATCCTGCAGCATGAACATCCTATCTGCAAGGTTCAGGCAGTGCTAGAAGAGTAGAGTAAGTAACTCCTCCAACCCCTCCCCCGCCCACCCCGTACCTCTCACCTCTCATCTAGCTCCCTTTGAGGTTGAGTCCTGAAGAAGTAAGGATGGTTTTGTTAATTAAATTGCACAGCTCCCTGGGAGGGCTCACAAGGTGATTGATTACTAGTTGCATTTTCCTTTGAGGGAGTTTTCAATCTTCTTTTAGAAAAGATTGAGGAGGGAGAGGAGAGCAAGCCTAAGAAGGTCAAGACCAGTCTCACCAACTTCTGTTGTGTCCAGGCCCAGCACCAAAAGCAGGTAGAGTTCTGGGAGACCGGCATATCCCAACAGCACCCGCTGTGCCCTGGGCACCTCCCAATGGAAGGCAGCGCAGACAGTGACCGACCTTACCAGCTCTGCAGTCACACTGGATGGTTCGCATCCTGGCTTTTCTTCCCCCAGTCCCTAGCTGTGTGTATGTCCTCAAAGTACTATGCCTAATCTCTCCATACCTCATTATCTAAAATGAAAGTTATAGGGTGCCTGGGTGGATCAGTGGGTTAAAGCCTCTGCCCTCGGCTCAGGTCATGATCCCAGGGTCCTGGGATCGAGTCCCGCATCGAGCTTTCTGCTCAGCAGGGAGCCTGCTTCCTCCCCTCTCTCTGCCTACTTGTGATCTCTGTCAAATAAATAAATTAATTAAAAAAATAAAAGGAAAGTTGTACCTACCATACAAGATGACTATAAGGATTAAGTGATATCACTTATGTTAAGCAATTACCACAGTTCCTGGCGCTTAAAGGTTCACAAGAAAAGACCACTCTCCAGAACCAGACAAGACGTGGATCATTCTTTAAGAATATTAGATTTATGGAATGAATCATGATTCTTCTTGCTGGATTGTCTACGTTGTCATCCCAGAGACCTTTGGGACATTAACAGCTAAGCTAAGTTTCTTTATCTTCTTGTGTGTGTGTGTGTGTATGAGAGAGAGAGAGAGAGAGAGAGAGAAAGAGACAAAGGGACAGAGACAGACAGTGCTATATGCCAGTGTGACACAAGAGAGGACTACTAAGACCAAACCTGTGTCACTCTGCACTGCCACAAGAACCAATATCAGGGCGCCTGGGTGGCTCAGTGGTTTAAAGCCTCTGCATTCTGCTCAGGTCATGATGATCCCAGGGTCCTGGGATCCAGCCCCACATTGGGCTCCCCACTCAGCAGGGAACCTGCTTCTCCCTCTCCCTCTGCCACTCCCCCTGCTTGTGCTCTCTCTGTCAAATAAGTAAATAAAATCTTTCCAAAAAAAAAAAAAAGAACCAATATCAACTGTTAACTTGGGCCCGTTAAAAGAAACTCCATTTCTTTATCTTGACTTTAGAATAAATACTTGTAAAAATAGGGCAATTTTCTTAGTAACTTTTCTTGGGTCTTCTTTTTTTTTTTCTTTTACTTTTCTTGGGTCTTCTTTTAAAAACATGTGGAGAAGCATTTTTAAATCTATCAGACATGTATTCGGAACATTTTCCAAATTAAAAATCAGTTTTGTTCAGGTACTTTAGGTTCTGGAAATAAGCTATTTCCTGTCCACTTTGACACAGAAACATTCCTTCTAGTTTTTTAAGACTACAATCCCTTGTTGAGATGGTAGCTGCCTGGTTTAGGGTGTGACGTCTACTCATTTCTAAAATTTCAACTTTTATTCTACACTGAGAATTCAAGCAAAATGACAAACAGTGATGGAATTTATAAAATAAGGAACTCCTAGATGAAAGTGGAAAACTGTGAGTTGTTTCCAAGAGGATAATAACAATAATAATTAAAACCAATTAAAGATTTTTCAGAGCCAGGCACTGTTCCAAGCCCTTTACATTGTTAATTCATTTAATCCTCACAGTTTTTCTAGAAAGATACTATTATCCTCCACATTTTACCACACACTGAGGTTCATGACGGTTAGTTAACTTGCACGAGATCATGCAGTTAGAAATCTTATTCCACACTCTGAACATATTGCCTTCTACAAATATAATAATAGATATTATTCATGGAAAAGGAAATTGAAGCTTCGAGAGGCCTAAAGGTTTGCCCAAGGTAGCAGTTCATAAGGGCAAAGAAAGGACTCAAACTTAGGAAAGTCTAAGTCCAAAGCTTGAATTCTTCATAAATACAGTTTACAACTGTATAGTCTACAATTATTTTTCGACATTCAGACAAACCATCAGAATCCTTTACATAGGGGCACCTGGGTGGCTCAGTCGGTGGAGCACCTCACTTCAGCTCAGGTTCTTGGGGTCAAGCCCCACTTCTCTCCTGGCCCCTTCCCCCTCCTTGCATGTGAGCTCTCTCTCTCTCTCTCAAATAAATAAAATCTTTTTAAAAAATAATCCTTTACATAGACATTTTTTCTCAAACATCCCTTCTCATAGAATTTGAAAGGATATTACTAGTGCTCTTGTCTAACCAGTCACCCAAAGTACACATCATTTTCTAGGGTAGACTTGAACAGTGATAAGCTAGCTTCTGCTCCCATCATTCACTCTCCAGGAACACAGATGGCCCTTTACTGAATCACCCTGCTGGCTGGGAGTTTTCTTACATATTGAGCTGCCATGCTTGACCCAATTTCATCTTTCCTAACTGGTGGGGTACCCTGGTACTAACCTGGCACTCTGTGAACCATGTATCTTTAGGAAAATAGAGTTACTGGGTGCCTTATAGTGGTGTCCCAATCATAAGCTTTGGAGCCCTTAGGTAAAAATGTCCTGTCCACTCTTGGCTGGTGGTACAGACATGAACTCATCTCACTTCTAAGTAGACAGGCAGCATCTGAGCACAACCCTTGGTTGAACTCTGTCTACTGCTGCAGACACTATATTTTAGGGGGGAAAAAAAAGTAAAGAACTTGAGGCCTGGACTTTGGTGTGGAATTTAGAGACTCTTATTGGAATTAGAAACAATTCTAATCACATGAACTCAAATCAAATACAATTACAAAGAGTTTCTCAAATTGGAAGAAACTAATATAGTCGTGTGTGTGTGTGTGTGTGTGTGTGTGTGTGTGTGTGTGTGAATGAGCATTTACTGGGTAGCTATTTGCCTTAGGTTTTGGAGTGAGATAGCCTTGAGCTCAGATCCCTGGAATTTTTGAGCTAGGTAACCTAGGTAGTTAATAACCTCTCTAAGACTTGTTTTCCTCATCTAGAAATAGGAGTAATGATATGTATTATAGGTATAATGGGACCACTGTGATGATTAAATGGCATAATGTATATGTAAGTATAAAGTATGGAGCATACATACTTCGGCACATTCAGTCCGTGGTGGTTATTATTACAGGAGCTATTTATTCACGTACTTAAAAAGCAAAATTTATTGAGTTCTCATATAGTAGGACCATACATCCAAGCTTCATGCCCTAGGCACTGTAGGTACGGTTAAAATAAATAGAGACAGCACCTGACTTCCCAAACCTGGCAGTCTTGCTTGGAAAAGAGATGCTAAACAAGTAATAAAAATGAAGGACGGGTTCTGAGTGGTGGGAGCATAGGACAATATGGGGGTTATAGCTTTGTTTGAGGGTTAGGGAACCCTCAAAGGGTTTGACTCCTTCAAAGGGAAGGAGTCTTTGGAGCAGATGATGAGCCCCGGGGCAAGAGTCAGCCACAGGCAGGTGTGAGGTGGAAGTGGGGGTACAGCATGTTCCAGGCAAGGGAGGAGTGTGCACAAAGCCAAGAAGTAAGAGATCAGAAATAGGCTGGGAAGGAAAGATAACGAGATGCCAGAGAGATTGACGGAAGGGTTAGGCTCTGGCTGGGACCAAGTTGTGAAGGAGCTTGTATAAGCCATTCTAGAGAGCTTGTTTGGGTTTCATCTAAAAGCTCGTGTAAAACCATTGAAAAGCTTTTATGGGGATGGGGGTTGACTTTGGGGTAATAGAGAGGAACAATTGTGGATCATAGTGACGTTTAGAATCTCAAGGTGAGAGAGGCTGAAGGAGAGGAAAGGGGACACTACGTTAAGACACAGTTAAAGAAGGCCCAGAAAGAAAAAACACTCTTAGATACAAAGTTCTAGGTGAGATTTTTTTTTTAAGATTTTATTTATTTATTTGAGAGAGAGAGAGAGCACATGAGCAGGGGAAGAGGTAGAGGGAGAAGCAGAAGGAGAAGCAGAGGAAGAAGCAGGCTCCCCGCTGAGCAGGAAAGCCTGATGTGGGGCTCTATCCCAGGACCCTGGGATCATGACCTGAGCCAAAGGCAGAACTCTCAACTGACTGAGCCACCAGGCCTCCTTAGATGACATTTTTAGAAATGGGGGTGACCCCATCTCATGGAGATGGCATTTGAGACAGATCTTTAAAATGAGCTCCTTTGGGTTAAGAAGAGCTGACGGTGGTGAGCAGTGCTTCCCTCCCAGATACCCTAAGAAGTCAAATTTGCAGCCATACTCTAAAAGTCCTCCTAGCTAATGTTAAAGGGGTCCCCACACTTCCTTCCTGCCCCCACCCCATCCAGATTTCAGAACCAATTTGACAGAAAACTCTGCCACCCTTATTGTCACCCTAAGACCCATGTCCTATAAATTTCAAATCGTTACCATGTGTTACCCCTCCTCCATTCTTCCAAGGTTATTTCCAGCTGGAGGCCTTGTGTAAGCTTACAGCTTTGCAGAGCACTTCCTAGGCCCCCCCTCCAGCTGTGAACTTTTTACCTGTGCTGCACTCCAGTGTCTACATGCTTACTGAGAAGTTAAAGCAGTGCAGGAAATACTACATCATCCCTCCGGTATTACCAGTGAAATCCCCCAGTGTCTGGGCCTTATGAGGTGGAGACATTTATTACAAATGCCACATCACAGTTGTAGTGACTTTTTGTTTCCTTGGAGTCATCCCGTGTAACACAAACCACGGCAAGAAAAGTACCCCGTTCCAGCCCTCCCAACTTTAATTGACTTTATCTTAATGGATTAACTCTATGAAAAGAGTTTCAAAGCAAAGTAGGATTTCTCTTTAATTCGATTACTCAAATCACCATTTTTTCTTTTAGATACACTTTTTCCTTTAAATAATGGCCCCAAGTGGAACTTCTCTCGCGTGCACACAGTGTGATAGTTTCCTATCTTGTTATGAGACGTGCGTCCCATGAAGGGCCCCGGCTGCCCAAAGCTTTCACGTTAAACATCTGATTCACCACTGTACTTGGAACACGGTGGGTTTTCAGTAAATGTGTCTCACGCTGCTTTGAAAAGCCCTCTGTTCACCGAGGTTAAATACTGGTCAGGTCACACTTTGGGTATGTTTTCAGTTAGAGTTAC
Organism: Mustela nigripes; assembly: GCF_022355385.1. Lineage (NCBI taxonomy): Eukaryota > Metazoa > Chordata > Mammalia > Carnivora > Mustelidae > Mustela > Mustela nigripes. Next base: position 69,557,998 of record NC_081557.1, on the reverse strand, counting down.
TGTGACTACAGACAATCGGTCAATCAGAAAGTGTTCCTTGTAGGAAGCCATGAAGCTCGTAGTCCCGTAAGCAACAGAGGCGCTTAGCAGGGTACTGTAGTCATCGTTTCAAACTTGCTTTCCACTTTTCTGTTCCTCTTCTGGTGACCTTGCTCAGAAAAGAAGACTCCTTGTCGGGTTTTCCTGCCTCCAGGTCACCTAAAATGGCCCTGTCGCCCTTCAGATAGGCAATTTGTCGTGGGAACTTTGGTCTTTCATCCAGCTGTGGACATCCCACCGTCTCCCGAAAAACTAGTGGGGAAGAACAGTCCAAGCGGACAGTTTTCTGTAATCGAAAGAATAGCTGTCAGTCTGCTAAAAACAAATCCAGAGGATTTCTAAATGAATCCCTGATGCGAGACTTTTCTTGAGAATTGGACAACCTTGCAGATTTCCTGAAGAAGAAATTACAGAGCAAATGAGCATTCTTCCAGGATCACCAGGTACACAAGTTGCCTCTTCTTCCCCCACCTCCCCACCAAGCTTTTATTTAAATTCCAACTAGTTGGGGCACCTGGGTGGCTCAGTGGATTAAAGCCTCTGCTTTCGGCTCAGGTCTGATCCCAGGGTCCTGGGATCAAGCCCCACATTGGGTTCTCTGCTCAGCAGGAAGTCTGCTTCTCCCTCTCTCTCTGACTACTTGTGATCTCTGTCAGTCAGATAAATAAATAAAATCTTTTTACAAAAATAAAAATAAATTCCAACTAGTTAACAGTGTGATAGTAGTTCCAGGTGTAGAATTTAGTGATTCATCGCTTACATACACACCCAGTGCCCATCACCCACGCCTCTATCACTCCCTTCCCCTCTTTCCCCCAGCCCTCCACCCACCTCCCCTCTGGTAACCACCAGTTTGTGGTCAATCGTGAATAGTCTGTTTTATGGTTTGTCCCTTTTCCCCCACTATGCTCAGTTGTTTTGTTTCTTAAATTCCATATATAAGTGAAATCATATGGTATTTGTCTTTCTCTGACTGACTTATTTCGCTTAGCATAATACACTCTAGCTCCATCCATGTCCTTGCAAATGGCAAAATTTCATTTTTGTTTTTATGGCTGAGTAATATTCCAGTGTGTGTTGTGTGTGTGTGTGTGTGTGTGTGTGTGTGTGTGCGTGCGCGCACATACCTCATCTTCTTTACCCATTCATCAGTTGATGGACATTTGGGGCCCTTTCCATAATTTGGCAATTGTCAATAATGCTGCTATAAACATCAGGGTACCTGTGTCCCTTTGAATCAGTATCTTTGTATCCTTTGGGTATATATCCAGGAGTGCAATTGCTGGGTCATAGGGTAACTCTATTTTTAACTTTTTGAGGAACCTCCATACTGTTTCCCAGGGTGAATATACCAGCTCGAATTCCCACCAATAGTGTGAGAAGTTTCCCCTTTTTTGCATCCTCGCCAACACCTGTTGCTTCCTGTGTTGTTGATTTCAGCCATTCTGACTGGTGTGAGGTGGTATCTCATTGTGCCTTTGACTCGTATTTCCCTAATGCTGAGTGATGTTGAATATCTTTTCATAGACCTGTTAGCCATCTGGGTGTCTTCTCGGAAAAGTATCTGTCCATGTCTTCTGCCCCTTTCATAACTGGATTATTTGTCTTCTGCTTGTTGAGTTTGATAAGTTCTTTATAGATTTTGGATACTAATCCTGTATCAGATATGTCATCTGCAAATATATTCTCCCATTCCATAGGTTGCCTTTTAGTTTTGCTGATTTCCTTCACTGTGCAGAAAGTTGTTGTCTTGACGAAGTCCCAGTAGTTTACTTTTGATTTTGTTTCTCTTGCCTTTGAAGACATATCTAGAGAAAAGTTGCTGTAGCTGATGTCAGAGAAGTTACTGCCTGTGTTCTCCTCCAGGATTTTGATGGTTTCGTGTCTCACATTGAGGTCTTGCATTGATTTTGCATGTATTTTTGTGTGTGGTATAAGAAAGTGACCAGGTTTTGTTCTTCTGCATCGGGCTGTCCTTTTCTTCAAACAGCATCACAGTTGCCCTCTTCTTTTTGGTTTCTCTCATCTAGGCATCTCGATATATTTCAAATTCAGAATAATTTGAGCATCAGAAGAGCTGACCTCAGGTCCAACTTGGAAGACTTCGAAGTCACCCCACCTCTTGGGTTCTCAGTTTGCCCCTCCATGCCGCCAAAAAATGTGACTAGAGACTGGTCTCATGACAGACAGATTATGATATTCAGGGCATGCATTCTCTGCATGACTGCTCTGCCATGGTTTTGCAAGTCATAACTCTTTTAGATCCCAGCCACAAGACTACCATCAACAAACTAAACTTAGTGGTGATTGTGAAAGAGGTAATTTTATTCCCAAAGAACTCTAATTTTCTCCCAGGGAGTAGTAACAGTGAATATGGCACTTCATTCATAAAAAGGGGGCCTCACCTTTAACGAATTGCAGCACATTTATACTCTTGAAAGAAGTGCAATACCGTGTAATTTTCACTTAAATTCCCATTTTCTCCTCATTAGTTCTTTTCATTTAGACCCAGAGCCTCTGTGTATGCATTAATGTTCTTGCTGAAATGTTATAAAGGGTGGTTTGGGTTATACTTGGGTGGTTTTGTGCTGTGTAATAATATACATAGCAATGTTTTTTAAATGGAAAAAAAAATCAGGATATATGGTCTGAAAAGTTCAGAATCACAGATATACAGGACAGAAATTTGCAATCGAAGGAAGACCTGCGAAATAACACAAGAACGGGCACCAAATAGATTGGATTCTATTTGGGATATTGGAAGCATCATCAGTTCGTGTAGTCTACTGGCTTTCTGCAAAAATTTCAACCTCGTGTTGCATCTGCCTATAACTGTGTCTGAAAATTTCATCATACATTTATTTAGTCATTGAATTTACAAAAATGGCCATTCGGATGGTGGAATTATTGCACAGAATTCTTTTGACCCTCAGCTCATAAAGGCCCCACCTCACTTCACCACTTCTGCTCATGGCTTCAGCCATGGCAACACACTACACATGAAGCTCTTCCATCCATCCATGCTGTTCCGTCTGCCCCCAAATACCCTTCCCCTTCCCTCCTGGCTTTACTCAGCTGCCTCGTCCCAGCTCACGGAGCCTCTCCTTCAGCTGAGTTCAGTGTTAGGTTCCCATGGCACCTTTTAGCCTGTTTCTCTTTTAGCATTTAATACATCCATCTGGTTGTTTCCTTAGAATCCTCTTGCTCCCTTGGAATGTCCAAAGCTCAAGGATGAGGACCAGTTTCTATCCATCTTAAAGTCCTCGGTGACTAGGAGACTGTCTGCCCTGTGGTCAGCACCCAATAAATGTGTTTGGAATATGTGAAAGAAGACAGTCTTACCCACTTGTATGTTTATTGCATCTGGGCCTCTGTGCTTTCCTTGACCTTATAATTCCCCATAAAGCGTACACAAAGAACACACAAATAAGAGATTAGAAAATCTGAATCGGTGTCTGCAAAGGGATAAGCAAAGAGCTAAAATCCAGATTGATTTTTTTTTCTTAATGTTGCTTCCTACTATGATGCAGTCCTCATCTTATAACCCGGTGGTATCATCAGGTAGAAATTTGAAGTGATTTAAGAAACTTCATCAACCGTATTAGTCATAGTTTTGCAGAGTCAGCATCTTGGGCATGCGAATGTCTGTGACAGAGTCAAGTCCAGAGGCCAGTTCCCCTGCCACCCACTTGCTAGATCAACCTAGGTAAATTACCTAAGCCCCCTGTGACTGAGTTTCCTCCTGTGAAATGAGATAGGCATGTCTCCTTCACAGAGTTGTAGGGATTATCCGAATTCCTGTTATGTAAAAGGGCTTGATAAGGGACTCGTCTGGAGGTCACAATGAAGTGAATCTGGAACTTCTGCACTATAAATCGTGGAGCAGGAGATGGGGGGTTGGGCAGAATTCCATGACACAAATAGAGAAAATTGGGTACTGCTTAAATCAAGTACCTCAAAAACACAACCTCAACCCTTGTTGAAACTTCTCGGGCTTATACGGACCCATCATAGCTTTCTGCTCCGGGGATAAGATGAAAAGTTCTGGTCTGAGGCTGACTGCAGTGTTGGCCAGCTCGCCTAGAGTCACGGCATCCCCACACCTTTCTACGTCACCCTAAGCTTAGAAATAAAGAAAAAAACACATGTCATTTTGGTCCCCAAATACACCCATTAAAGCACCTATATCACACATCCGACCCTTACTTGAAGCCTTACTGACTCTGACACAGACTTAAGATATGATTTTGGATAAATTTCCTGAAATGACTCTTGGCCCTGCAAATTAAAAGAGATTATGAAATCACTGCTAGAAAGGAAGGGCAACTTGCAGTGAAAATCATTAACTGCCTTTTCTAAGAGAGACCTGGAAAATTAGATACAGAACAGGATCACTGTCCAGTATGATAATGGATGTTCGTAAGAGATCACCCTGAGTCATGTTAAAAAAGAAAAAAACAACTTAAGTTATATTCAATATCCTCTGTTTCCAAAGGCCGAGGAGTATGAAATATACCCTAAGACCAATTTTTGTTCAGAAGTTTTTATTTCCGTGGTCTGCAGAGTTTACTTATGCAGAACACCTTATTCTCTGCCAAAGCCAAATCAGTGAAGTATCTCTGTATTTAGAGAATAGGAAAATGGAACATTTGTTGAAATAATGTTAATCTTTTTTTATATATATAACTTGTTAAGAACTATAAAGCTGACTTTTTTTTTTCTCAAAAGATTATTGAAAGCAAACAGAACTATACTATGAGCCTCTTGAAGATCAGGGACATTTTATTTTGTTAACCTAGTCCAGATCAGGCCCTGGTATCTGAGGTTATTTGTTTTTGAATGGAGAGGTGGATGGGTGCCTGGGAGCATAAGAAGCATGGATGTCTAACCGATCCCAATGTGTAAGTTAAAAAAAAAATTTCCAAGATCTAGTCTCACTTCTGCTACTGTGCATCTGGGGGATTTGGGTGCAAACCTTTTACATTTCTGAGCTTCACTGGTCTCACCTATAAAATGAGGAAGTTGGACCAGATCATTTTATAAAGTCCCTTCCGATCCCAACAACCTACGATTTTATAGGAAAGAAAAAAAAAAAAAGATCAGTTCTTTTTTGCATGTGACACATAATTGAAAGTCTCGCCTAAGTGTTGATGTCGATCAATACACCAAACAGCCAATTTCATTTCAAGGACATTGGTATTCTTGGAATACAGTTAGCATCCTTTTGGCTTTGTCTGAACCACATACTATGCAGTCAAAATGGCTTGTCCACATTTTTTTTTTTTTTTTTGAATGAAAGGATTTGTGCCTCCCACATGTAGGGCTTGGCATATTGTAAATGGTAGCCTACACATACGCAAATGAGAATGGGAAAGATAATTAAATCTGAGGTGGAAATAGAGTAGACTTGTGAATGAACAAAGGAAGTGTGTTTCTCTGGAAGCCAAGATGTCAAAGATACATTTTATTAGTACTGTACACTTTCAGCTTTCATGTAAATCAGCATTCAGCTGCTTCAAATGTTCCAACTCTGCATTTCTGAAGAATTCATTGTGTGTATTAACTGTGGAGATGGCAGGCATTTTAACATTCTAAACTTGGAGAGAGATTCGCTGACATGCGTGACGCCTCTACATGAAGACTCACATGGTCAAAATGCACTTTATTTTTGAGCTAAAAGTGAGAACAAGCAGATTTATTTCTAAGACTGCTTCCAAACCTAGGCTCACTTGGTGGTGGTGGTGTTTTTGTTTTGTTTTGTTTTTCTCAGAAAATAGCCATGGAACTAAAAGGTGGAAAATGCAACTAAAGGCTTCTAGAATGCTTCCTTACCACATACCTTTCCAATGGCTCAGTTTGGCAAACGCTTTCCAGACCCTACCACTCTCCAAGCTCCCACTGTCCTTCGTTATGACTCACACTCACACTTGAGCGCTAAGAGGCTGCTCTGTGGCTACAGGGATGCCCCTTAGAACAAACACAAGCTGAACGGGAACCCAAAAGTCATTTGGTCCAATCTCCTTATATTACATAGATGGAAACTGAGGTTTGGGGAGGTGACGTTATTCACACAAAGTAACACAGCAAGTCACACAAGTCTCTTGATTTCTAACTGACTGCTCTTTTCATAGCCATGTTGATCCCTGAAATAAAAAAAAAAAAAAAAAAAAAAAAATACAACGAGGGAGAGAGAGAGAGAGAGAGAGAACCAGACCCTTAAAAAGAACAACGGGGTTATAACATTATTACGTTTTTTTCCCATGCTCATCTTTCACCTTTTCACATTGTTGCTTTTGTCTTGTCAGTTTCTTATAGAAAGATGACTTACTGCCTGGAAATTCAACTTGGCATTTTCTTTAGACAAAGTGATCTTTTAAACGTAGCCAACATTTCTTTTGGAGTATGACTCCATTTCACATAACACGTCTGAAGATTGATGTTTACTAAGTTGGTTGTTTAAATCATGTTCGGAGCTTGGTTCCATGGGCTGTTTCTTTGTCTCTGTGTCTCCCTCTCTCTCCTTTTTCTTTGTGCTTGACACAAAAGGAGGGGCCCCCAGGATCATCTGGAAATGGATCAGTGTATTCATGTGTGAGCTCTACAAAGCACTGGAGCCAAGGTGTCATTAAATGTTAGGAGTCATTCAATCACACCCATCTCTTCGTATAAAGTAAGGAGCAAAAAAGCTCTGGATGGTAACTCTCCATAAAGCTTTGTGTATCCAGTCACCTCTTAACTTCGTGTAGGAGCTGGCTCCCATTTTTCTTCTCTCTCTCCTAGAGGAGGTTTGAGATTAGCATTGTTTTTCTGAATCTGACCTTAATACTCAGCTTTTGTTTCATGCTGAAAGTAACTCAAGTAATAGATTTTTTTAAAGAGAGCTTCTGAGTTTAATTTTCATTATGTTTCCTTTCAAACGATGGAGGTTCTCCTGTGTGTCCCTCATGCTCCCACGGGCGTGCCAAGAGAAAAGAATGACTCTTACCTCAAAAAAGGGAATTAATTGTCTAACCTTAAGTATGTTTCTAGCAGCCCTTTTTTAGGTGTTAAATGTAGAACTCAATTAAGGGAGGTTTCAATGTATCGGTATTCTGTTTGTCCTGAAATATAAATGGAATTTTTGAGAGTTTTGAAGCAGATGCCATCTGCTGGATAGTTAAGATACTGTAATTAAAAAAAAAAAAAAAAAAGGAATAGAAAGTTGTGGAACCCTGCTTATACCGTAAAGAACAAACCAATTGCTAATTTAAGTAAATGCTAATTCCCAGGCCCTAAGTAGCATACAGTCTAATTTACTCTCTATGGTCTAAATGCTTGTTTTTCTAATCTGAATAAAGATATTCCCTCCTATTCATGTGCAACACTAGATCCCCAAACTCTCCATCTAGTCTGCAATCCTGAGAACAAATGCAAAGTAAGTGCTCATCTCCTGAGAAAGGATAACTTTGCAATAACGCATTTGGGACCCCCCCAAAATTAAAACCAGAGGTAATATAAGAAAATGGAAAGAGAGACAGAGATGAAATAAGGTTATGTAGGAATAAAGGGTGAGTATATCAAATGAAAACCACATGTAAGACATAAATACAGGCTAAACAGCTAATTCTTTCTCTGAGGGACCCTTTAGCAGGATTGATCTCTACCTAACACCCCCACACTCCCCACACTCCCTCATTAGAGGATCCCATGGATAAAAGCAGACACTCCTTAAATTACCCGACCTCCCTTAGAAATTATATATTATAGTCATATACCATGTAACTCCCGCCAATGCTGGGTCCCAGCCTGGGCTCTACCTCTAACCATCGGAGCAAGAGGTTTCTCAGTTTTAGGACTCAGTTTCTTCTTTTGTTAATTTTCCTGTCCCAGTGAGCTATTTTTTTTTAAAGTTGAGATGCAAATTAATAGTATTTCCATAAACAGAAGGCTCCCCCGCGCCCCCTCCCCCCAGCCACTGGGAAAAAATATCCCCATCTAGAGTTACAACTTAGAATTAGGACACTGGCAAGTAAGAGATGTGAAAGAATGGTGTTTCTCCACAAGTAGAAAAATATCTTAAGATGTGAGAAATTTCAGAACTCCAGTCTGCATCTGGCTAGAAAGCTCTGTGGGGAGTTTGTGGAGAGGGAGCAGTGAGAGACCCCCACGTTGCTGTCAGGTCGTTCATTTGTTTCTCCCAATTTTAGAATTTTATAAAACAGTCAAACTCCAGAAATGTCTTACAAGAAGAGCTCTGAAAATGAGGGCACCCCAGCTGTCTGTTCCATCTTCGTTTCTGAATCCCAGATACACATATATGGCTAAAAAGGAAGGAGCAGACAAAATACCAAACAGATGAAGAGAGAAAGAAAAGATGTTCCCAAACATATTAATTGTTCGCCCACATGACTTTGCTGCTATGTTAATGTCTCGCATCAGCCGCTTGCTAATAAGAATATTGCCCCTTATTTCCCTTTTAGTTTACAAATGGAGTAGCGTTATGTAATCACCCTAATGAGGTAATAGAAACATAAGTACACAGGAAAATTTGATAGGGTTTTCTCCTAATTTATCCTCTGTTGCGTTGGTCACCCCCTTCCCATTAACCCTCCCTCTCCCCTCCTCACTTCCCCCACAGACTGGCTGAGTCTCCAGTCCCAAAGGACATATTGTTGGCTATTATTTATAATAAGTCTCTCTCCTCTTGGCAGGATATAGAACAGCTGTTGGTCTATTCTCTGCCACAAAGACCAACTTCCCTCTTTTGCCCTGGATGATTGGAAGAAAGTCGGGGAGATGAGCAATTTATAGTTGGGTTATAGCACCTCTGTTTTCTTTTGTGTTTATTTATATTGCTTCCATTTCTGTCTGGGATTTCTGAGATAATCAAGATCACTTCTGCTACAGAATTCTCATTTGGAGAGGCTCTGGTGGCAGTTGATGGTGGTTTTCTTCACTGAGTCGGACATTTTAGAACTCCAGGCTAGAGGAAACGGCGAACATTTTCTCCTACGAGAGTTTGAGAATTGGTGTTGTTGTTGTTGTTTTTCCTCATGAACTGATGAACGTGTTCTAATGTTACACGAATAATAAATGACCTTGAGTTTCTCAAGGGAAGGTACCTTGTCTTCACCAACTTTCTATTTCCAAAACGTAGCACGGTGTCTGCTCAGTAAACATTTGCTGAGTGAACCGAGCTGAATACTCAGTGTGGTTCTACCATGTTCTGCATTCAGTGTCAATTATTCTGACCAAACAGCACCTAAATCTCACCCCAGACTTCCAGGCCAGGCAAACCCCATCCCCCATCCCCAGAGGTGGGTCCTTCTCCTGAGATCTTTTATCTTGGATTATTTTTGGCTCCAGGCGTCATCCCAGGCAAAGAAATACAAGAACTCAGTGTTTCAAAATCTAGGATAGGTACTGAATCTTCAGAGACACCTGCAATCTCCAGAAGCAGAATGTGGGAAGAATGTCACTGTTATTTTAGGAGCTGACAGAAACTTGCAATGTGGGAAACTGGTCTGAGATCCCAGCCCAGAAAAGATCCAAACAGCTCTGACACTAGGTAGCAGTGTGACAGAGGACAAGACAGTTGAGGGTGGACAGAAAGGAATCATACTCTGGCATTGAGGTTTTTCCTCATGACGAGTGTTTAGAACTTTCACAGTTTGGCTGCTGGTCAAAGCCATGTTTAATAAAGACTGGGCTGAAGCTGAGTGGAGTAGATACATTGGAGGCAGGGGGATGTGGCAAAGAGGAGACTGACTTTTGATTCACGTGTTTACTTCTTTATGAAAATAGCTTGGTAAGGATGAATAATGGCTACTGTCTTCCACAGTCTAACCAGGCTCTTTCCTGAAGAGAATTGGAGACCTGACAATTTTTATGTGGTTGAAGCCTTTCTGTAAGGGTTCTTTCTGAAGGCACTGTCAGATTTCCTTGTCTGTGTTGTTAAATGTGTCCCAGGCATCCTGACAGACCCGGCGGTCCCTAAGTTCTCTGAGCCAGCCCACCCGCTGAGCGCTTTCCCAATGTTCTTGACAGTCTCACAAAGAACATACACGATTAAGGACGCACGGGGTGCTGAGGCCCTGCGATGTCTGCCCCTGCAATAATATTCAGTATTTTGCAGTCAACATGAGGGGAAAAAGTAACAATAGCCATGGTTTGTAGAGTGCTTACAACATGATGGGCACAGTACTTGTCTCTTTACATACATTATTTTGTCTCATAATCTCGGTTCAAAGGGGAATTATTGAAGGCCTAAAATGTCACAGCGCTCACTTGGCCCCAACAGGGAGCCTGGCCTTCAGAACTGGAAAAGGAAGCTAGTGAGGCTGGATCAGAGAGAGCGTAAGCTTTCTGTGGAGAAGGGAAGACCCGGGCCTGGCTCCCAGCTAGAGCTGCCCCTTCACCCATCCCCTGGTTGTCCTGATGACTCCGTGTTACCTCGAACCCATTTCAGTTGGTGGCCTTTCAGGCACTGTAGGAGGTGGAGAGCCAGGAGAGCCTTCATGGAAACTTCTCGAATGAAGACACTGGTGAGGACCACTATTAAGGTGCATATCACATTAAATAATATGCTGGTTAAGGGCTGGGATTTGGGGTCCGGCTGCCTGAGTTCAGATGCCGTACTCGACCTGTAACTTTGTAGCAAAGTTACTCTGTGCTTTGATTTCACCATCTATAAAATACATAGGGTAGTATAGACTTTGCAGAATCCTTGTTAAAGAGTAAATGAGATGATGCATGTAAAGTACCTGGTATTTAAGAAATACTGGCCACTATTATTACTTCTGTTAATAATCAATCTATGTCTCTTTTCTTTCCATAAGATATGAGGGCTAGTTGAAAGAAAGGAACTTGAATATTTTTGTATCTACACACCGCTTGGCACATAGTAGATTCTGATTAAAAGTTGGCTGGTGGGCTAGGTGGCTGGCTGGATGAGAAGACTTTCATTCGAATGTTCCAAACACCTTCCCAGAACCCATGTCTCACAGGCCACCCAGCGGATATGACCATGGCATTAAATGAACTTACAGCATTCAACAGTCAGTTTCTGAGGCTCGCCTAGACGTTGAGACCCCCAAGGCTACTATCCCCCACATTGACTTCAGTGTACTCAGAAGGACATAGGATAGGAACCATAGCTCGCTAGCCAGCAGCATCAGGCATCCTTCTGTAATTAGAGCCCTATCAGGTCATGTGCTAGATGATGGAGTCCGTATTGGGCAGGTGAAGGAACTGCTTTTGCTTAAAAACCTTCTGTCCCACAGCAGTCAATAACTCTTATAGTTACTTCAGAGATGGAGTTTGCAGGGCCCTAGCAAGTGACGTTCTAGTTACAAGAATTGCTACACTCACGGAAGTCCAAAGCATGGCATTCCCATCAGGTATTTACAATCCATTTGTAGTTTCCCCAGTCCGGATGCCGTCTGCCAATGAGGGGTCATTTTTACCCTATGCAGTGTTGCCTAGTAACACAGTTGACACATACCATCTTTATCTGTTTCCAGGGCAACCAAGCTAAGAAGTTAACCAAAGGTCAAATTCTCATGCAAAAAGGAAAGGAGTTTTTCTTAACCCACACCATCTAAATAGTTCCAAACCGCAGAGCCTAAGGAACCTAAGGAACCTATCCAGTGTCTCCATGAGCCACTCACTCTTACATCATATACCTGCCGCAAATATTTCTCAAAAAGGAATAGTAGAGGCACAGCCACATCCACTATCCTGCACCCTCCCTCCCGCTCTGTGATCTCTGACACCATGCCCCACTCCTGTATCAGCATTCTTATCCTTCAAAGCCCAAGTATAGGCTGCTCTTTAACATACACACTCATTTTTTTTATAAATACACAAGAGATCTGTGTCATCCTAAAAGATTATCCCAGCCCAAGAACCACACCACTAAGAATCTTTTGAGTTTTGCCCTTCCTTACAGAGTTGTTGTGAGGATAAAATGAGATCAAAGAGGTAAAGAGTTGAAAGGACCATAGTAACGTCTAAGATAGCTCAACTGTTCAGAGAGTGGGAGTGAATTCCAATCACAGTTGAATGGTGTCCAAGCTACTTAAGTGGAAGGCACAGAGAAGTCTTGGCTTCCCTTATTTAAATTATTAGTGATGATAATCATCCTTGCTCCAAGTGGTCAGGGGTATTTTTCTTTTTTAACAAATGAGAGTTACTAACCTCTCAGATATTTCACCTTTTAAACAGCCACAAGATGGTAGAGGGTTTGGCTAATACCAACTTGCCTTAGGGAAAAGATTAAGTACTTATTCATGAATGATAATGATAGTTTCTGTTTATTAAATTACTAATATGTATGCCAGGCACTACACGAAGTGCTTTACTCATAGTCTCTTGTTTAATCAGATACTGCTAACTCTGTATCTCAGCAGAAACCAAAGCTCAGAGGGATCACAAGACTGGCCCAAAGTCACTCAAGAGGACGTGGCAGAGCCAGGAGCGAGGTCATGTTCAGTGCCTGTCCAAATCCCATGTTCTGTGTACTGCGATACCATCATGGAAATGGTGTACCAGTTATGCATTGTTTCCATTATGCCAGTCTGTAAATGCAGTGGGAACAAATTTTACATTGACTCCTTTTGTGGGAGGGGAAAACAAAAAGGAAAGGAAAGAAATTGAAACAGAAAAGAGAGTTAGGTTTAGATGAGAATACAAGACAAAGGGAAACCCTCATTTTACTTTGATTTCTTTTCTTGCCTCAATTTTATATTATTACCTATTCTAAAATGGAGCTTATAATTCTGATGATCCACAAAGGGCTAAAAGTACAAAAAGGAGTAAAGAAAAAATTAAAGCAATATGTGCAGACTCCCTAGCAGTCACCACTCCGCAGCTGGGCCTGTCAGAGTCCTTTTCAAGAAATGGTAATTACAACTCATTATCTACCTTGAAGATGTGCTAAATAACATAAGGACAGGTTCCAAATTGATACAACCCTATCTGAGATATTAGAAGCTCACTGGTTCATTATAGTGGAAAGTTTAATAGCTTTTCCAAAAAATTTCAGCTGCATGTTTTGTCTACTGAAAATGTACTTGAACATGTATTCCTGCCAAAAAAAAAAAAAAAAAAAATTAACCTAACTTCTTTCAATGTGGCTAGCACGTTCCTACTTTGTTCTGATTAATTCACAGATCCGTGCAATGAAAGAATTTGCAATTGGCAGGAAAAATTCTAAATTGGGCAGTTTAATTGTCAAATAAATTTTTAAACTCGCACAGAGAGCGGGGAGAAATGTAGGCATCTCAGCATTTTAAAGCCTAGAGTGAGTATTTTCTTATAGACTCTGCCAACATAAGGAAAAGAAGAAAAAAGAAAGACTTTGGTCTGTCAGATAACATAACCCTTTCTTTGGGAAACCTTAAGAAATCCATTCAATCATACAATTTTTCAGTGAAGGTATATTTAATAAAATTGTATAATTTACTTTCTTTCTTTCAACTCCTCTTAAGACATTCTCCTAGGAAACAGTTGCCTAAATAAAATGGCCTACATGTATAAGAAAATTTTGTTATTTAGAATCATTTTCATCCTGTCTGAATTAGAGTACAAAAGATGAGTTTTATAGAAAATACAGAGTAGATTTTTTGTGTTTTTTTTTAATTTAAGTTCAATTAATTAATATATAGTGTATTATTAGTTTCTGAGGTAGAGGTCAGTGATTCATTGGTTGTATAGAACACCCAGGGCTCATTACATCACGTGCCCTTCTTAATGTCCATCACCCTGTTACCCAGCCCCCCCACCAACCTCCCCTCCAACAACCCTCAGTTTGTTTCCTATGATTAAGAGTCTCTTATAGTTTGTCTCCCTCTCTGATTTTGCCTTGTTTTTCCCCCATCCCCTATGCTCCTCTGTTTTCTTAAATTCCACATATGAGTGAGATCACATGATAATTGTCTTTCTCTGACTGACTTATTTCGCTTAGCATAATATCCTCTAGTTCTACCCACGTTGCTACAAATGGCAAGATTTCATTTTTCTGTTGTCTGAGTACATTACCTTGTATGTATACCACATCTTCTTTATCCCTTCATTACAGGGGGAATTTTATGAGAATGGTTTCATCCTCCTAAGTGTTATTTATTGGGGACATCAAAAGAAAACAAAGGTTTTCTTTGTTATTTATTTCTTTGTTATTTATTTATTTGGTTTTCTCTGTTATTTATTTACTTCTTTGTTATTTAAAAAACAGGTATTTATTTTGTTTTCTTTAATCACGTAATCTGATAATGCATTTTGATTTTTATACATTCTTATTTCTTGATCTAGCTTTCTTTGTTTTCTATTAACTTGCTATTAAATAATACTAACTGCAGTATATATGAACGTTAGCAACCTTTAGATGTGGGGCACCCCGTTATGACACCCAGTGTGGAATGCTGGGGTAACCGGAGTGGACTGACTATTCAAGCAAAACCCAGAGAATGGAGGTAGGACAGAGTGGAGGGAAACCGTGAAAAGTCCCAACTTCTCAAAACTATCCTGCCTCCCACTTCCATTTTTTCTCCTGCAGACTAGAAAAACTAAACCCATTCCTCATTCATACCTTAGCATGACTTCTATTAACCAGCCTTTTGCTGATGCTTGATGAAGACCATCAGGAGGAATGGATGGAAAAGGACCTAATCAGTATCCTTCAGACGCTCACTACATGCCAAGAGATGGACTAGGTGTTTTATTTAAGTTCTCCATTATCTGCTGAATCCTCAAAGCACACTTGTAGAGTGAGTTTAATTAATCCCACTGAAAATGAGGAAGCCAGCAGAGAGTGAGACGATTGGCCCAAGGTTTAAGATGCCAGACCAAGGATTTGACCTAAAATTGCTTGGAGTTTGGGTTGAGAGGTGATCTGGTTGGCTAGCAAGACACTGAAAGGAAATTTTGAATAGGGCATCTGGGGGGAAAGTATTCATTTATTCATCCTGTAACTATTTGATCAGATGTTAAACGTGCCGGCCCCACACCGAGCACCAGGGAAAACAGGAGTGAACATTAAGTACGAGGACACCCTTCTCCTGTCACTTTGCTGAGAACTGAATAGCTACGAGCAACAGGACTAGAAAGTAGAGGTGAAGAGGCTGGTAGATGGGGCGCCTGGGTGGCTCAGTGGGTTAAACCCTCTACTTTCGGCTCAGGTCCTGGGATAGAGACCTGCTTCAGGCTCTCTGCTCAGCGGGGAGCCTGCTTCCTCATCTCTCTGTCTCTGCCTGTCTCTCTGCCTACTTGTGATCTGTCAAACAAATAAATAAATAAAATCTTTAAAAAAAAAAAAAAAAGTCAGGTAGAAGGTGTCCATGACAAATTTGGGTAAACTTCTTCTGAAAGCTGCAACTTACACATTCCCTTGTCCTTGTGAGGTTCTGACCTGGGCGTGGGCTGAGCTCTTTCTCAAGAGTAAAACCTTACACATTCAGTGTTGGAAAGTAGGGGGCTGTGATTCTGGGAACTACATACTTCAAGAGAGCTTGAATCTAGACCCCTGAAGTTGGGCCTCTGTAATCATCCTGGCTGGTCTGAAGGGCATCCATGTTGGGGGTTATGATCTGGATTCCATTTCTCTACTGTATCTTCCTCTAAGCAGACCCTGGCCCTTAGAATATACTTTAGAAGTAATCAGGAGAAAAAGAGAAAGGAAGAGCAACTCTTCTCGGATCCGTGCTCAGAGTCTACCTGCCCTCCTCAGGGACCTTGCACAGAAAACAGTTTGCTCTGCAAATCCAGGGGCTAAGATTGTCCTGTGTACTGAAATGTTCTAAGTAACTTAGAGCTGTGCTATCACATCAGTCCATTTTTGGGAAGCATTAATCTTTTAATTTGAAGGTAAGTTGCATCTTAGAAATGTTGAGGTGCAAGGAATGCATTCGTCTGACAGATGTAGTCTACCATTCATAGTTTTGAAACGAGAACATTTTGCTGACAAAGAAAAATGTATTTTTAAGCCTGAGTTCTTAAAAAAAAAAAAAAAAAACTTCGATCCTAGTCCTCTAGCCAGGCTATTTCTGCCAGCTCCCCGGCTATGAAGACAACACATTCTTGCAATTCATCACTTCCCTTGGCTCAAGCCAACCTTTAAAATGGCTGGCGGCATATGCTTCTCATTAGCTCTGCCTCTGCCTCACCTGGGCTGGTCAGACTCCTCTCTCTTGCCCCCTGCCTGCCCCCTTTGCTTTACCTCCTCCTTCCCCAACCCCAGAGCTGTGCTCCCGCCAGCTTCTCTTACCAGGCAGCACTGCCTGCTGGCATGGCGGGAGGCAAGCTAAGACGAAGGAGAAGGAAATCGTTCCGTTTTTTTGAAAGTAAATTCTGCGGTTCAACAGCCTTTCGTTCAGAAATGAGGCTGAGGAAAAGAGAAAGCCAAAGGCAAAACCAAACACAATAACAGAAATGAAAAAAAAAAAAAAAAAAAAACCAGAAGTATGCTGACTGGGAGAAAAAGAGAGAGGGGGCAGCAAAAGGTTAAGAGGGAAAAATTCCCATCGTTACATCACTTTGGCAGCCAAATGTTTCTGTAGGTCACCAGTTTTCTGGTTTGATTTATCTTCGGGGCTCTACAAGGAAGTTTTACCCATTTGGAGGGTATTTTCTGTTTAACTCGGCTATCTGAGTGACAAAATACTCCTTACACTTGGTGAATGCTGGTACCCTCTGTGACCCAGTGCATAAATTAAGATTTAGACTGAATCAAGATTTTGGGGCCAGCCCTAAAGAGACTTACCACACACACCAAATCCTTCTCTTGCATTCCCTCTTGTGTGGTAGCTTTTGATGAACACTTTTAATCTTTGACTTACTTTCCAGAGGCATCAAGAAGGTAAATTCTCTCACTGTGTCTGCCCAGTGTAACTGGTCAACTCTGATCCCAGCTTATTCATGCTGCGCAGGTGGGCAACTTTTTTGAAACTGGCTATTTGCGGCAAGAAAGGAGTGTTGAAAGGGTAAAGGCACCATTTTTGGTGGCATTCGCAGTGGGTCATTGATATCTGAGTTTGGAGGGGACCTCAGAGTTTCCCTAATCCACACCCTTCACTGCACAGATGAAGACACTAGGGCTAAAAGGGGACGTCCCACTGTCATACAGGGAGGAAGTGGTGGGGCAGGGATTCACCCAGGGGTCCTCAGTCCCTGCCCTGCTCTCTTTGCTGGAATTTGCAAACACCACTCACTCCTCCAAATCCCACACCCTTCGGAGTGTAATGATTTTTTAATAGCAATTCCCAAGCCCAGCACAATGCGTGGTGCATAATATACACTCAGTAAATAGTATATAAGAAAAGGAGGAAGGGAGCGCATGAGAGGTATTTTGTACTCCAAGATGGTGGAATTTAGGAATCAAATCAGGCAGCGCCCAGGGAATGGAAAAATAGGGGTGGGGGTGGCAGCTGGAGTGCAGGACAAGGAACCTTTATAACCTCCTACATGCATAACAGATAAGGCTTGTGTTCTGTTCCCTGTTCTTCAGAGTACTTAGGACATCAGAGCAGCCACATGAAAAACTGGTGCAAACACCTCTATTCTGCCTCCCAAATTCTTTCAGACCTGTCTTCCTCTTGCCCAGCCAGCCACCCCAGGAGTCTGAGCCCCTTGATTTTGTGGATCCTCTTCTGGTCCCACAGCTTCGTTTCTGCCTCGTGTTTAGCCCCTTGCTTAGCAACAGTCTTGGATTTCGACCTTGGCTTCAGCCTTCACACTGGTGTGAGGGGAGGTGTGATTTGGGTGGTTCTCTCTGGCTCTAGGTACTCCACACCCACCTTTGTTCTCTGGCCGCCACTCACCCGGCCAGCATAGCTACTTATGTCTGTCTGCTTATGTGAATAAAGTCTGTAAATGGGGAGTCTCAGAGTTTCTAACACCACTTATAGAATTCTTTCGTTGAGTGATTCTGTTGGAAGTCTTCCCTTGGTTTTCTTCCTATTAGAGATATTTATTATATACCTTCCTACTCCTTTCACCTGGGAGTTCCTAGAAAGAAAATGCTCTGCCTTTGTCACCTCTGTATGATACTGTGATCACTTAGCTCGGTGCCTGATACGTAATATTTGCCCCTGAGATATGTTTTTCTTTGCTGAAATATTCGACCAGATATTCTCTTGTCCATTTAGTTTTGATTGTTGTTTTAACCAGAGGAAATTAACAGGGATTTCTCACTGATTCTGGTCTTCCTCTGATGGGAAAATTTTTATATTAAATGCAAAGTACTTTGCCATCTGTGTGTAGCATACGTTCTGGAATCCTTTCCCTGTATATGGGAAAAGCAGGTTTCCCACCAATGACCATTAAAGTACATTTGGCAGCCCTCACAGCTTTTTCTCCCTAACCCAGATGGCAAAGTTTTCTTCTCACTTCCACTTGAGGATTTTTATAAGGCTTCTTTATGTTGCTCCTTCTTTTCAAGTACTTTTCTGTTCCTGGACAGCGGGATCGGGCCTTCTGCTTGGACCTCCCTGTCCGTGCTCTTTAGTCATTCCCCGGTCTGTGACAGGAAGCCTGTTTTGCTAGTTAGAACCCAAGTCCATTTGCTAACGTGTCTGATCTTTTGTGTTTCTGCTTGCAAAACAGTATCAGCGTGCATTGCTGCTCTCTCCCTCCCTAGGTTGTTACATAAGTCGAGTAATCCAAGTTAGCCGACTGAGAAAAAGATGGTGATCCTTGCCGGGTCCTCCAGCACACCTAGCCCTGCATTAAACGCTGTACGTGGATTAGAGAGTATTAAGAATTGGCTGGTAACCAGCATACTCTTAGCAAGGTTTTGCCTTTTGCTCTGTAACACGGTCAACGAGATGGAGACAAGGTTTCACAGAGACACAAGCCTGACTTCCAAGATAAAAAAAGGTAGGGTGGGAGCCAGTGGTGAAGGATTTTGATTTCTAGACGGAAGTTTTAGACCTCATTGAGCAGGGGAACCACACTGGGATTTTAACAAGAGAGCAACGTGATCAGATATGAGTTTGAGAAGCTGCTCTGACTTCAGCATGGAAAACCAGTGGGGGGTCGCCGGTCAATGCAGGAAGGCAGCGCAGTCCTGGGGAAAGGGAGAGCGCCTGGATCAAGGAAAGCACTGGAAACGGAAAGGACAAAGAACAGATTTAGACATTTCAGGGGGGGAAGTATACATTTTCTACTCCTTCTCCCTCTCCCTCTCTCTGCCACTTTGGCTTCCTCCCTGTTTCTCACACATCAGGCACAGTCTTGCCTCGTGACCGTTCTCATTGCCCAGACTGCTCTGCCCCTAGGTTACCATGGCTCACTTCCTTGGATCCTTCCAGGTTTTGCTTGAAAATCCGCTTCTTAGTGAACCCTACCCTGATGAACCTATTTAAAAATCCGTACCCTCGCCGACATCATGGATCACAATGCTCACGGTAGTAAAGTTGCAGTAGCCAATGATCGGAAAATGTGCAGAAGCCCCCCAGCAATGGAAAGGAGAAAGTCTATAGTTACACACCGGAATGTACGAGACAGCAATCAGGATGAACGATTAGTCTACATGTAACAACAGGGACGTAGCTCATAAAACATAATGCTGAAGGAAAGGCACCTGATGAAAAAAAAAAGCACATAATACACAACCCCATTTATAGAAAAGCACAAAAAGGCCAACACTGAGCTCTGTGATTGGAAGCAAGGTAATGATTCCCTTTGGAGGTGGAATTCGTTACTGGAAGTGTCCAAGCCGTACTTCTGCCTGTAATATTTGGAGTTGGTTCTGCGTGCTGGTTTCACGGAGTGTGAGGATTCAGAGACCTTAATGATGTGTCTCCTTTTCCATATGTTTATTATACTTCAATAAAAATTTTTAAAATGCAGCCCGTCCTTCGATACTACTCATCTCCCTTACTCCGTTTCTCCACCAAACTTAGTGCTTTCTAATATATGCTGTAATTATATGTGCATGGTGTTCTTTCCCCATTAGAATGTAAGTTCTATGAATGCAGGGATTTGAATGTTTTGCTCACGCCTCTGTCTGTATCACCTTGAAGTGTAACCTGGCACATAATAGATGATACAGTGAACAAGTGAACTACTGAATCTGAAAAATGTGAGTAGAACAGTCCAGGCTCAAGATGTAAGTGGAACCCTGGTTTGAGGACCCATGTTGCTTGGGCGGTTTCTCCTTCCCATGTGTGGTGTCTAGGCAGCCGGCCCAGATTTTGTGACAATCTCTTTTCCTTGCCTGTCTCAAGGCTACATCTGGGCCTTTAATTAAGCCCTTTTCCTATCCTATTTATCCCGTTTGCCTCATGTCCAAAGCCTTCCCATCTTCAAAGCCAAGTTCAGATGCCATCTTCTCCAGAAAGCCTTTCTTATAGCAACCTCAACCTAAAGTCCTCCATCCCTCCTCTTTAACTCTTTCTGTGGTACACTTATGGAATTTTTTTCATTCACTCATTAGTTCACTCAACAAATATTTATTGAGCAGCTACTGAATACTAGGTACTATTTTAAGTTCTGGAAATACAAGGTTGAATAAGGTAGACATGTCTCTCCGGGGGTTATAGTCCAGTAGGGTAGATCAGCCGTGAACAAAGAAATAAATATGTACAATTATTTGGAGTGCTTTGAAAGAAATGAAGGAAGATAAAGAGATAGAGAGCAATGGTGCTATTTTAGGTAAGTTATGAGGGAAGACTCTTCTTTACTAAAAACATTGGAAGAGACCCAGGTGGGGTAAGGAAGTAAGCTATGAGGAAGAACATTCCAGGCAGAGGGAACGAGTGCAAATGCTGATGGTGAGAGTAAGCTTATATATGAGTCTTGTGTGTGAATTTGTTCGGATAGGGCTTACGTGCCTCGCACATTGTTTTGGACGGAGAAACTTCTGTAGGACTGAATTTATTCAAGCTTTAGTCATTTTTTAAATCTATTTCAAATTTTTCTTTTGATAAGCCTTTCTAAGCCGTGTTCAGTAGAATGCATCCCAAGCTAAAGTATACAAAGTCTTGTTATGGCACACACGTGCACACACATGTACCAACACACACATGCATGCACAAGTTCTGTGGCCAAATAAGTATAAGAAACAATGAAGAGTCCTAATGCACACCAATATAATACAGGTGTTTTGGAGTCTTGCAAGTAAAACAAACAAACAAACAAACCAAGCCTCTCTAATTCATTATTTTCTGATAGGTGTTTTCCCCCATGGAACACACATTAATAATGCACAAAACACTAGAATTCCACAGCGTTCAGTTTAGAATACGTTGTCCCAGATTCCTTCATTTTTTTCTCTAAGTAATATTTATTTCTACTATTTATCTGACTCGTTCATAATTTCACACATAGACTATTGATATCCGAATATTGCCATATTAGTCTAAGTATGATACAAGAACATAGATTTTCAACGTTCTCCTTACTGTGTTCACATACTCCATATTGCCACAGGCTCAGCCTGCCTAATTTTAATCTCCATGGAGTGAGCTTCTTTACCCCGTTAACCAAGCCGTCTCTTGGGATATTTGATCACCGTCAGGACCGGGAGTTAAAATACCAAGGGGCAAGTTTGTAAGCCTTGAATAAAAAAATAGCAGTCAAAGAAATAGAAACACGTCTCCGAATGCCCGGTGAGAGAGAAGAGCAGGATGGTGACATCCACCCAGGATGTGGATGAACAGCTTCTGACGCAGCTCCTTCTGGAAAAGCCAGAGAATCGGTGAGCCTGACCTGTGTGATCTGGTCTCTCCCCCTTCTGTGAATTGGCCTGCACTAGGTGACCGGTGACAGCCTGAAAACTCAGGAGTTCTAGGATCAATCTACATTCCTTTGCTCCCTGATTGCAGACCTCGTTAAGTATTTAACGGTTTCCCATGGTCACCAGCCAGCCACAGAGAGACCTGCTTCCGGTGACAAGGCTACATTTCAAGCAGCTATCAAGCAAATTTGTAGCTGTCTTCCCACTGTGGATGAGTGTGTGTGTCTTAAATTTCAAGCGTGTATGAGACAGAAAGAGAACAAAAGAGAACACCGGGACTTTTGGATGATAACTGCCCATGAGTTCGGAGCCTTTGGTCATTTTTAAAAGGAGAAAGAGAGTATTTCTTCTTATTTTATGGTGGGTGTGACATTCAGCTTTCAGGTTTAAAGGCGGCAGGGAAACTGCAAGACCAGTTTTTTTCTGAGGCATTAGTTGCTGTGAAGAAAAACAAGCCAAAGTTTTGCTTGTGGGCAGAAACATCCCAGAATACATCTGGTGATTGGGCAGAAAGTGAACACTGGCAGGGGCCCAGGCGCATTGGCTCCCAGCTGCGGTACAGGAACAACCTAGGCGGTGTTCTCAGACGCAGATCGGATTTCCAAGATGGATCAGGTTCAAAATTATCTTCTTGGCTTTCACTTACCTAAGACGGTACTCAGGTGTAGGATGACTGTCCTCTGCTGGGAACGGAGGCTACGAAGAGAACTCTCTTGGGGGTTTGTATGGACCTCAGAAGGTCTTTTACCTTGTTTAAATAGGCGACATCACACTGGGATGTGAGAACCATACTGTAATTCCTAGAGAATTCGAGAGAGTACACATTTGGCGTTAACCATTTTCGGGGCTTTGCCTGATGCACCTTGACTCCAGAGGCATTTTTGCAATGCAACTTCTTGGCAAAATCTCTAGGTTTAAATGGTTAGGTGATTCCACATACTCTTGACTTTTGAGAACCAATGCTCCTAACCAGTGGCTGAAGAGGAAAGGGATAAGGCCAAACCTCAGGATCACACTTGACCTCTATTTGCCATCCTGTGGTATGCGCCTGAAATCTCGTCTTCCCCACCTAGTGCTTGTTCACCCTTTGCTACAACTGTGACTTTGGTGGCAACCAGTCAGGGATGGTTGTTCTGTGTCATTACCACTATATTGTGGCAGAGAATAGTGCTAAAAAGGTTTAAGACAGATGAATCACAAATCACTCTTAGTCGTGAGAGGAAATGACGCTCTCCCTGAGTGCACTGAAAGGGCTGTTCTGCCCCCACAGGAAACTTCAGGCATCCCGTCTTGTTTCTATGGCCCTATGCTGTAGACAGGATGATCTTAAACCCAGCTTTTTGTGTTGAACCAACTGTATGTGATGTCATTCTAGTGGCCTTAATTAAATGAGGCCTCATTAAATGAGGGATTTTCTGTTTCTCACCTGCCTACTTTACTATAAAATTACACGTAAATCTCTGCGAAGTAGCTAACTTTTCCTCAAAATTCCACTGAGTTTTGTAAACTTGTGGTAAAGTCAAAAAATAATATACTCATTTGTTATTTTTTCATATATGCCATTTTTTTTTTTAGTCTCTGTTATGTGCTAGGCACACTTTTAGGCCTTCTTTCATGTCTAACCCCTACCTCTGTAGTAGGGATTAAATATAGTGATATATGTTAAGATATAATTCACAGTGTATATTATAGTCTTGAATTCCCAGATGCCAAACCTACAGACCAGAGAGGGTGTGTAGCTTGCCTAGGCCACATGGCTGCAGCTAGGACTACAACCCGGGTCTCCTGATTCTGAGTTTGTTCTCCTCTTTGTGCAGGGGAGACAGTGTTTGACGCCAGGGAATAGAAATCTCCTCCACCTGTCTTTAATGAGAGGAGATGTCCTGGGGGTTACAATGGCATCTGAGAGAAAGTGATGTTGGTAGGACCCTGAGATTCAAGGAGATGGGGAAATGGCAGCAAGTCATCTTCACTGTGTCTGGGTTTCTCTTTCTGAGATAACCTAGTATCTCACTCCATTCCTCTTGTCCCGGGGTTTCAGCCTACCCAGGGCCTCCGGTCACCGTGACACCAGACCTTACTCCCTAGGACGTCACAGGCCTGGGAGTCAACAACTGACAGGCTCAGACTTCCTGTCTTCCACAGAACCCAATCTCAAAAAAAAAAAATCCAGGAATCTGACTGACCTAGGCAGAGCAGACTGTCCCCACTGTCGAGGAAATAACCGGCATGCCTAAAGCACACTCTGCTGTTTCTGACACATTCTCCCTCAAATTTTACATTCTGAATTCCTTCTACTTGGCTCCTACTAGATTTCTTCCCATGCAGTTCTGGTTGGGGTTTGTTTGTTTGTTTGTTTGTTTGTTTTGGGGGGGTTTTTTTGCAGAGAGCCAACAGATGATAGTAAACCTCCCTTTTCTTGACTTGTCTCACTCTTGTCTTGATTGCCTCCTTAAAAGCAACACACAATTTGAAGATTCTTTTTTCTTTGTGTTGGTTATGCAGACGCTTTCTTCTTTGGCAGTTAATTCTGATTCCTCTTCTCCTAGGGAGCTTCCCATATTACCCAGTGATAATATTAGTCTGTCCTTAATTCTAGTCCTTCTGCCTGTGAGGATGGCTCTGGTCCTACAAAAGAGCAAAAGGACCCTTTTAATCTTTAAACTGAACATCCCAGATACCCCTATACAGTCCCCTGTGACAATATAAATATAAATATAAATAATATAAATATATATATGATGTATTTATGGTATATTATATATATAGTATATGTATATACCATATATATGGTATATGATACATACATATATGGCATACATATATGGCATGTATGTACCATATACCATATATATCGTGTATATATATGGTATGGTGTTTATATATCTATATGGTATATATTACAAAGGGTATGTAGTAAAAGCCTTATGGTTAGAGTGACTGGGATCCAGGACTGGCCCCGTCACTGGCCCAATACGATCAAACCAATGCCTGGTCCCCTGACATGCCAGCTAGACAAACATCTGACCTCAGATTCATGATGAATGGTCTGAGGCCAGGGCCAAGGAATTGCACCTCTTTTTCCCTTAGACTGTGTCTTTAAAATTTCTCATCATGCCTAAACTATTATGGATACTCAGTAAAGTATCAAAAATAATCTTGGCTTAAGGAATTCTGGGCAGAACTTGAAAAGTTTCAGGACTTTTGTTATGGCTTTTCGACTTCTACAAAGACTTTCTGCATTAAATGAGAAGGAGGTTTATAGTAAGCTGATGGAATCACTTCTAATTCAGAGATTTAATATATAACAAATGTTTTTATCAGAGTTTTAAACCAGAAATTACACATCAACATACACACACAGACACAACATCAAAGTATTTGACAGACGGCCCTAGCTGGCTAGCTGTACTGTTTTAGAAGCAGGCAAAGCACAGGGAGATGGAGGTCCAACTTCGTGTTTCCTGGTCCCGGGTGTTAGTCATCAGACACAAAGAGTATAAAACCCTGGCTTTGCAAGTGTTCATTATGCTATTATATATCCTTATAAAACTGATTCCCCTTAGGCCACCTAAAGGACGAGGATGTTTAGGATGTTGAACTATTTAACTGTAATTATAACAATTAAAATCTTATAACATCCATCAAATACAATAGATTCACTGCTTCCCCTCAGTCTTGTTTAAGAAAAATAGTTACAAGGAGCTCTCTTCTTTCCCAAAGGAGATTAAAATTCAGGGAGTGGCCAACCAATAGGGAGATAAGAATAAAAGGGAAGAAAAGATTTTCCTTAAAAGCCTTTATAAACTGTTTTTATTTTCATGCTTAACAAATGAAACCTTCATCATCTTTGCTTCTGGGAAGAGTTTCAAGGCTGAGAAACACAATTGGAAACCCGCCGTGTTGCAGCCCATCCCCACTTAGTTAGTCATTACAACGGGATCCAAATTGACTGTGCTCCTGTCCAAGAATTCTCCAAAAAAAACTCATGATAAGAGATGGAACCTAGCCACATGCAACCTGGAGAGCTGCACATTTCCCCTTGGCCACCAGGTTTTCCAAGAAGTAGCCCAGGCCTACTCTCCCACTCTGCCCTCTCACCAAACCACATCTCTGCCCTTGTCCATTTCTCTGCTCATGCACGATCTTATAAAATCACTATCATAATTCCTTGGAGTCCTTACATTCAGTATTTATTCAAAAAGTAGTTCTGGATCCTTTACAATGACAACCAGTTCAAGGCTAGGTATGCATAAATCTTTGTCTTCAGAGGGCTCCCAGTCTTTGATGGACTAGTAGACTTGCCCCTAATACCTAAACACAGATCAATTTACTTATTAAACATTTTTCTAGCACTTCTGCCAGGCACTTTGATGGGTATTGAGATGGAAACAAGTTGGGCATGGTTCTTTATTGACCCAAACTTAAAGGTTGGGGAAGACAAGACACAGAGAAAAAGCTACAGTAAAAGGTACTATGTGGCAGGTGTTGCAGAAGTGATAGTCAAGATATAATTGTCCTCCGGGACTGGAAGAGATGATGCTGAGTGAAATAAGTCAAGCAGAGAGAGTCAATTATCATATGGTTTCACGTATTTGTGGAGCATAACAAATAGCATGGAGGACATGGGGAGATAGAGAGGAGAAGGGAGTTGGGGGAAATTGGAAGGGGAGGTGAACCATGAGAGACTACGGACTTGAAAAACAATCTGAGGGTTTTGAAGGGGTTGGGGGGTGGGAGGTTGGGGGAACCAGGTAGTGGGTATTAGAGAGGGCACTGGGTATGGTGCAAAAACAATGAATACTGTTACGCTGAAAAAAAATTTTAAAAATAAATAAATAAATAAATAAGATAAAATTGTCCTCAGGGCAGATAATGATTGGGAAGCCAGGTTGGATACAAAGTGAAGAGGGGAAGATCCAGGAAGAGGAATTTGAATGAACTATGAGCAGCAGCCATCTTGGGACATTACATGGGTGTCCTCCTCACCATTTTTTTTAAAGTTTTTAAGCAACATACATTAATTTTTTACTTCAGAAGTAAAACAAACTTGGAGACAGCTTTGGATGTGGCTTTTTCCCATTTTAAAAATTAAGCTATAATCTACACACTACAGGATTCACCTTTTTAAGTCATGGTGTCCTAAGTTTTGATCAAAGCATAGACATTTACCTACAGTCACAATCTAGGAACAGAACGTTTTCATCACCGGAAGAGAGTCCTCCATGTTCCTTTGCAGTCGGCTCCCTCCCCTGCCTTCAATCCTGGCAACCACTGGTCCCTTTTCTATTCCTATGGTCTTGTCATGGAAAATGGAGTATAAATGAGAACCATTTGTACCTTCTTATATCTCACTTCCATTTTGACACCCTTTTGAGATTCACTTACTTAGTTGCTTGTATTAAGTTGCTTCCTTTTCAGTGCCGAGGAGTGTTATATGGTGTGGGTGTATTGCAGTTTGTTTATCCATTCACCAGATGAGAGATATTTGGGTTGTTTCTAGTTTGGTTTTGGGGAAAACATAAATTTGAATGTCAGTTCGGTGAATACCTGGAAGTGGGATTGTTGCGTTTAACTTTATAAGAATCTGCCAACCTGTTTTCTAAAGTGACTGCATCAGTTTCTTTCTTGCCTTCAGTGTTCAGACGTTCTAGCTGGTCTAGCAGGACTTCATCCCACTCATTCTTAATTCAAAGAAATGTAAACTATGGACTCGCTTTCAGAGAAGGCCATAAAGATAATGAGAAAAACTATGGACTCACTTTCAGAGAAAAGGAGAAACCGCATCTCCCCATCTTGGCCCATTGGTGTGCAGAGAGCTGGGTAATTTCACACCTAAATCAAGCAATTGGGGGAACTCATGGTTCCCCAATCCGTTAAAGGCCCAGTCGGTTCCCATTTGGTTAAGGGCCCTGAGATCTGGCCCGCATGGGGCTCCCTGCTCAGTGGGACTGTGCTTCTCCCTCTCTCACTGTCTCTCCCCACTGCTCATGCTCTCTCTCTCACTCTCAAATAAATAAATAAAATATATTTTTTTTTAAATCAAGCAATTGGAATTTATTAAACACTTTGCCTGTATCCAGTGTACGCCATGCACCACAGGTGAGCCCAGAAAGTACAAAACTGGATTCTTTTAGTCAATCTTTATTTTGCATTTCCCCAAGCTCTAATCTGAGGTAAACCTCTTAAAAAGTGCCATTTTGGTTATCAAATATCCTCCTTCCTTAGCCTATCAACAACACTGAGATGTGTTGCAGTAAAGAAATCCATTTAGTTTGCTTAACTGACAGTCTTCCAACTTACATAGCCATGGAATTTTTATTCAACAGAGAAACTTTTCAAATTTTGTGAATCCATTTCCCTTTAGAGTGTTTTGAAAACACTAGCATATAGTATTATTAGAGAAAGAACACACACACACACACACACACACACAGCTATTAAATGAGAATCATAATATCTACCTGATAGGTTCTTATGAGGATTCAGTGAGATGACATTTAAAAGTATCTTTTATAAGACCTGGTAGGCAACAGAAGTTCATTAAAATATAAATTAAATTTGGAGAAAGAGAGAAGAAACACTGCAAAGTAGTAGTAGAGGAGAAAAGGTCTATGATAATTACAGAAGTTTGCTAAGCCCATATTCACACCAGACACTGTGCTAGGCTCTTCATACATACATATAACCTGGCTTAATCCTCACAGTCACCTCAGGAAGTATAGGTGCAACTTTGGTCCCCGGTCATATAAAAAGTATGGGTCTGTCCCAGAATTCAGACCCAGATCTAGATCATTCCTAAGCAAACTGTTAACCTTTCTGTATACCTCCTCAAGACTAGGAGTGTTCAAGGGGTTCAGAAGAGGGAAGGAGAAGATGCCAATGCTTTTCTTGACTCACCCTTCTGTGAAAGATAGGAGTCAGCGTCACTCAAACTGAGGTCATTGGCCTCATTGTGTCATTGGCCACATTACCTTTGGGATCTTCCTGTACCCTTGGGTTCCCAGCTTTATGTTAGCACTCTCAAAGCAGTGAAATTGCCCTTGGAAGTGTTCCTGCCTGCTAGGCTGACTTTAAGTGGAGTCCTGGCCGTTCTCTGTCAGGTAAACCATCCTTGGCTTCCTCTGGAGCTGGTCCACCATGGAGCTTTTAGGAGACCCGAATGATCTCCTCCATCTAGAGAGCCTGAGTTCTGAGCTGTTTTGCTCAGATGGAAACTCAGCTGTAATTCTGTGGGTGTGGGTATGCCATGATGTAGAGATGTAATTGTGTTTCCCATTTGGATGGACAGTTGTCACAGAAACATTTGTCAAATATTCTATTTTTTTCCCAGGGACTCGTAATGTCCTTACTCTCATGTGACAATTTTCCTTCGATTTGTGAGTCTATTTCTGGACGCTCTCTTCTAGTCCCTTGATCTTTTGACTTCTTCCAAAGCCATTTCACATTGTTCAAATGACAATGGCTTATAAGTCATCACATACCTGGTAGGGTCATTCCCCCTATCTTATCTTTCTTTTTCTTCATAAGTAGGGTCATTATTTTTGAACTTGTATCCTGCCTGCCATATGAATTTTAGAGTGAATCTGTAAAAAAAAAATTAGCAGCAGAACAGCTTTTCTAAACATAATATTTTGTGGTCTGCCAACATGCAACATTGAGTAAAAATTCTTGGCCTGGGATAGAGTCTCTGGAGGTGACCTTTAAGCCCTCCTTCAGACCCTGAAATGGTTTATTTACCAAACTTCTGAGGTGTCACTGAAC
This sequence comes from Mustela nigripes, assembly GCF_022355385.1. NCBI lineage: Eukaryota > Metazoa > Chordata > Mammalia > Carnivora > Mustelidae > Mustela > Mustela nigripes. The sequence continues at coordinate 69,528,483 of NC_081557.1, read as the reverse complement.
ATAGAAGTGAGAGCTGCATGCCAGCAAGTGACTAACGGTGGGAATTTCCAGCCCACAGAGAGAACAATGTCGGAAGAGAAAGTGGGAGGACAGATTGCGGTGGCACATACTCACCCAGCCCATTCTGGGGAGTTTTCCCGAGGACTATCCTTGACCTGGGATCAGGTCAAGGTCAGTAATTGGAAAACTACATTATCTAGCTTTGTTCACAGGAAACCATAGTTTTGCCTTAATTATGACTCATTATAGAAACTGGGGAAAAAATGATCTCCCACATAGGTGAAGAATCCCTCTGAGATGACAAACAATTGGAAACCTGGATATTGTCCTTGGAAGACAGACTAGTCGAATTTTTACATTATAAGACTCCCTCAGATCCCAGTCCACCCCTACCAGGGGAATATGACTGCACAAACAAGATGAGCACCAGTTAAAAGGTAATTTCCTGAGATAGTCTCATGTGGAACAAATTGAAAATCCACAGCCCTTCAAGAAAGACTTCTTTTTTCATTACTTGATATTTAAAAAAATTGTTTCACTCTTCACTTCCCTAGCAGATGTTACAAATTTCAGAAACAGGCAGGGACCTTTGGACTGAAATGAAAAATCGATCTCTTAAAAATGTAAAATTCAGTTTAGAATGTTTAAAATATAATAAGTGGGGCCTGGAAAGAGTATAGCCCTGACTTTGAGGATTTCCTTTCTGTGTTACTCAGATGTCATAAATCTAGCAAAGAGCAACACTGGCCTGAAGGTGATGAATAACATTTTTATAACTTTTTTTTTCATGAAAATGGTCCATGTGTTGCGAACATATGAAAATTGAATGTTAGTATTGATCAGATCTGGCAAATTATTATGTGTTTAAGGAAATACGAGGAGGTACATAAAGGATGCAACAATTCTATAAATTCTATACACGTGTCACATTTTACTCTGCTTGTTTTAAGAACACATAATTCTTTTTTCCTCTCTTTTTCCTTTCTTTATTCTGACTCTATTCCCTAGATATCAAACTTGGCTGATTTTTTATTTCCTTTCCTTTAAGAAACAACATCCAATACATGCTCACGCATTTCTTCATTCTACAAATATTTATGGAGTGCTGATTACATGCCACTTGGTTGACCCCGGAGGGTAAAGGAGGAAACAAGACAGTTGCAGGCTCTCCCGGTGTTTAAAGTTGGTGAGAGATGACAGACAAGTCAATGGGGCTAAAAGCATGATGACTGTCATAATCAGAGACATTTAGGGGACACTATCCAGGGGATCAACCTAACCTTGGGACCAGGAGGTCCTCCCAGAAGAAGTGGTGCTAAGCTGACCCTCAAAAGATGAATAGGAATTAGCTGAGTGCAGAAAAGAGGACAACTGGTAAAATGCCTAAAGAGAAACAGAGAAGGAATTAAGCGTGCACTCGTGCTGATGAGCCCGAGGACCGGAGGCAACTGTTGCCGTGCTATAGTGTACACCTGAAACTAACGTAGCTCTGTCTGGTAACTCTACTGGAATTTCAAGTGATAATAATAATAATACTGAAACAAAACGGTTAATTTTTTTTAAAGAAAGAGAAAGAGAGTCTTTTGGGCAGGGAGACTGGCAAGCAGAAAGCTACCAAGGCAGGCAGGAATATAAATGGCTGAAGGAACAGAAAGACTAGTAAAAAATTATGAGACGCCTAGGTGGCTCAGTCGGTTAAGCCTCTGTCTTCAGTTTGGGTCATGATCCCAGGATCCTGAGATCGAGCCCTGCCTCAGGCTTCTTGCTCAGCAGGGAACCTGCTGTTCCCCCTGCTTCTATGTGCTCGTTCTCTCTGTCTGGCAAATAAGTAAATGAAATCTTTAAAAAAAAAAAAAGTAGCAAAAATTACAAAATTAGTATCTCTAAAACGTTCAAGATCCAAAGCAAGTTATCTAATACTTATCTCAACATGTGTCCTCCTTCTGTGGATAACTTCCCCTACATTCGGACCAATAAGAAATAGAAAGGGCTGCAGATAGCTAGACGGATTGGTACCTTGTTTATGGATTAGTCTACTCACAGAAAATGAAGAACAACGAACAAGAATGCACTAGGTTCCCCTTATCTTTGTATTTCTGTCTCTTGGACCTGATAAATTCCCAGCCCTCCTCCAAGACTGAGCATATCAGCTTTCCCAGAGGGATGGCTTCCTTGACCCTTCTTCTTTGGGTCTGAGGTGAATGTCCCTCTGCTCTCGTCACACTACACCAGTTCTTTCCTCTGACAAAACACTTCCCACACTACGATTTTCTTCCAGCAACTCCCCTGCTTGACTTTGACTTCCTTAAGGTCTGAGACAAGAATGAGGGAGAAATAAGTGGAGGGATTGGAGTCCAAGAGTCTGCTAAGTTGAAATCATAGCTTGAGCAATGTCCACAATACTCAAACTATGGAAAGAATCTAGATTTCCATCACAGATGAATGGATAAAGAAGATGTGGTATATATACACAATGGAATACTATGCAGCCATAAAAAGAAATGAAATCTTGCCATTTGCAATGACACGGATGGAACTAGAGGATATTATGCTGAGTGAAGTAAGTCAGTCGGAGAAAGACAATTATCATATGATCTTCCTGATATGAGGAATTTGAGAGGCAGGGTAGGGGGTTTGGGGTTAGGGAAGGAAAAAATGAAACAAGATGGGATTGGAAGGGAGACAAACCATAAGGGACTCTTAATCTCACAAAACAAACTGAGGGTTGCTGGGGGGTGGGGGGGTTAGGGAAAGGGGGTGGGATTATGGACATTGGGAGGGTATGTGCTATGGTGAGTGCTGTGAAGTGTGTAAGCCTGACAATTTACAGACCTGTATGTTAATAAAAATAATTTTAAAATATATGTATAAGGGTCAATAAGTCACCTTATATATATACTTCCCATTTTTAATACAACATTACTGGTTAAAGAGAGGATTTTATGCAATATATGTCTGGTGCATAAACAATTAATCTTAGAACACTGAAAATAAATAAATAAATAAATTTAATTAAAAAGAAAAATGAAAAAAGAAATCATAGCTTGGCTACATGCTCTGGGCCTCAGCTTCCTCATCTGTGAATGGGGATACTGATGGTATATACCTTAGAATCGTCTTGAGTGTTGAAGAATAATATATGGGAAATGCTTGGCACAGGGCCTAGCTTTAATTGCACATAGTAGAAATTTGCTGAATGAATGAAGGAGGAAACGTGAGGTTGGTTCAGAAGATTTGTTGGTTCAGGATTCTCTTTCCCCTGTGTCCAATTCAGTGATCAGTGTCCCATGAGCTCAGTCCTGGGCATTGTCCCTTTAGCTAGAAATTTCAGAGGCACTGGTGTCCCTCAAACAGGTACCGACTGAAACAGCCTCTGTTACACGGCCGCCTGCAGTGTCCGGCTTCCCATCTTAGAGGCTCTGAATCCAGACGTCCTTCTTTCTGCCCTTCCTACAGATAGAAGAGAAAACGTCTACAACATTGTCCATTCACTTGCCACTTACCCATTCATTCATGCAACACGTGTTAAGTACCTACTATGTGCCAGGGACTGTGAGAAATACTAGTGATGTGATGGAGACCTCATGAGATCTTTTGCTAATTTATTTATTCGTCAACATGTTCGACAAATGAATGGCACACAAGACCTTCTTTTGCCCCGTGGCACCCTGGGCCATCTCAGCCCTACCTCATGTTGGCCTCTCATAGTCTTGGATCATGCCTCCTTTCTTTCCCCTTCTCCTAGATGTAATAGAAAGATATTTTTATATATCCTGTTTAATTTTAGTACGTGTGCTGAGCACACAGGTGCCAAAAGGAACACTTCCATCACAATGAAACTCTGTAGATGAGGTTACATAAAGAAGAAGAGAAGACCTCCAGCCCTCTGCCTTGTCTGAATGCTGCAGACTGTAGGAATCCGTCCTGAAGGCTGGGAGGTTTGGGCGTATGCCTCATGTCTGTATCATCTCTCCACATTAGAAGCTGATGCTCTTAGTGGTGTTGCTAAGAGGACAAAGCACAGATGAATGATGGCCTAGGACCCATGGCAGATGTAACTATTGTCTCTCTTGGGTGGCATAGATGACTTCAGTTTACAGAGGATATTGGCATTTGGGGGTTGGTTCGTGAGATTACCTCATGCTTTGGCTCAAAATGAAAGGCACTCACCTTCTCATCCAGCAAACTTTTACCGAGTGCCTACACGGACCCTGATGACTAACATGTGGTCTCTCTCCTCTTTCGATTCACTTGGTCAAGGGGGTTGGGGGGAAGACTCCGAGGTGAATAAGTCACTAAGTACAAGATGGTGATGAAGAACACAGGTCTCTGAGAGAGCGCTGCCTTCGAAACCAGTTAGGGACTTCCTTGCAGTGGAACTGAGGCAGTTGCTCCACCTCTGGGAGTCTCAGTTCCCTCGTCTAAAAAATGAGGATAACAGCCGATAACAACAGCATTACCTGAGAAGTTCTGTTGAAGAGTTTATGAGGTTATCCCTGCGCAGTAACACTTGTGGTGTCTGGAACACTGTAAGCCCCTCATAAGTGTGAGCTGGAGTTTGTTCTTTGTTCTTATGTCTGTTATTACCAGAAGCTATGACAGAGTCTTCCGCAGAATGCTAGGGGCACATGGACAGGGTGTGACCAACTGGACCCACACAAAGGCTTCCCCAGGTGGCATCAGAGCTGGGCTTTGAGGGCTGAGTAGGAGGTGAGCAGAGGGACAACCGGGGAAGGGCATTAGAATGCTTCCAGAATCACATGCACCAAGTCATAGAGACATGAAAAATCTGGAACAATTCAAAGAACTATCCAGGGAAGTTCTGTAAGGTGAACGGGTGAGAATGGCCAAAATAGTAGTTAGGAAATTGGTAAAAAGCCAGATAAATTGATAGGAAGCCAGAGGAGGTCTTTTAATTGTTCCTTTTATCTCTGCCCACTGCCAAACTCTTCAACCGAAGACATTTAGCAGGCTTTTAGCAATGTGGATGCATGTCTGCATACCTAGAATGTGTAAAAAATATACTACAGAAAAGTAGAAAAATGCTGTGATAATAGTTAACATTTGTTTGAACTTCATGGATAGCAAAGAACTTTCAGACACATGATCTGTTTTAAGCCTTATGATATCCTGGGGCGCCTGGGTGGCTCAGTCTGTGAAGCGTCTGACTCTTGATTTTGGCTCAGATCACGATCTCAAGGTCATGAGTGAGAGGGAGCTCCCCCACCTCCATGCTGGGGCTTAAGAGTCTCTCTCTCCCTCTCCCTCTGCCCCCCTTCCCACTTACACACTTGCTTTAAAAAATAATAATAATATCCTTGTGGTTTGGCATTACTAAGATTTCCAGTTCATACAGAGAGAAATGGGCTCAAAGAGGTTAAGCAACTTTTACAAGATCGCACAGTTCAGTGTAGTGGAGTTGGGGCCGTAAAGCCTTCTAACACGAAGGCCCAGGCACTTTGCAGAAATGACTTTCTCTACTAGTGTAACACCTTTGTTGTCAGTCTAAACCTTTTCCCCTAAGAACTCTCAATTGTCTGCTAAAAAATAAACCTTTCCCCTCACTGTTCTGATTCTCTGAGATCTCCCTGAAATCTCCTTTAACCAGCTCTCCCCTCATCTTTTCTTCAGCTATTTCATATCTTTGATATCGGGATTTTCCATTTTTATGTCTATCCTATATCTCTGCTTTCTCCAAGCCTAGCCACTTGAGAGTGCCAACTAGACCAATCCATTTCCAAGATGATTCCAGCCTTATTCAGCAAAACCGCCTCTTATTCCCGACATCTTGTTAGAAGCCCCTCAACTTAATAATGTGACTTGCCCCCCAGCTTTCCTACTTTCTCCCTGCATTCTATTACCCTCTGTCTTGGGTGTTCTGTTCGCTCTAAGCTGGAAAAGGTTTGGGTCAGGAACAACCTGTGTAGGAAAACCATGCCAGGTGCAAAGGCCTCAAAATGAATGGCCGCCCCTCACCAGGGCCTCTTGTGAGAATGTCTGGAGCCCGTCGGCACTTTCTGAGAGCCCCAAAGGTCCCTCTCCCACAGATGAGACGTCCCACAGAGCAGTGTCCCGCCGCCGTGCTCTAGAACATGATCCCACATTCCACATCAGTCCTCTAACTCGCTGGGTGGTCCAGTCTCCAGTCCGCGGAGACTTGCCAGCTGCTGATGCCTGGCTACTGGGCAGCAGGCATAGCTTGCACATGTGTGGGAACTGAGCTAGGAAGGCTGTGAGGAGGCAAGGCAAGCTCAGCAAGTGGGTGTGCTGGGAATTGAGGAAGACAAAGGAGGGCCTCCAGAGGCCCCCAAGCTACCTAGCAACAAAATATGCAAACAGTGACTCCCTCCATCGTTTGGCAACAGTGCCCTCTGTGGCCTGTCTGCCTGCACATCTGCCCATCTCAGCTGCAAATCGGGGGTGGGAGGGACAATGTGGGTGAACTTGGCGATGGAGGAAGCTTGGGGTCTACATTCCGTAGCGTCATTAGCTGAATGTCCTACCAGGACCCTGCTGGCACACCCTCAACAGAGGGGTTTCATCCTCTTCTGACTAGTGTCCAGGACCTCCTGCTCCCGAACTCTCTTCCTCACAGAACTTTCCTTCAGCTCTGCATGCCCCACCCCACCCCCCACAGGTTCAGCTGCCTGTCTGGTCTATCCCCCTCACCATAACATCGCCTCCCAGAGGCCGAGTGCTTCTGTGACATTCTGTCAGGTGATCTTACAAGCCCCACTCCGCCCCATTATGGGCCCCACCAGGGACATTTTATCAGCTTTCTTGTACACCTGAATAGGCTCAGAGAGGTTAGCGGGTCTGTCTGAGGTCGCGCAGCTAGGAAATGGCGCAGCTGGCGCTTAGACCCATGTTTTTTTTTTTCACTCTAAATCTAGTGCTCTTTCTTTTATAGATATTTAGAGGAACAGACAGGCAGGAACACTGAGAGTGGACTAAGTCCAACGACTGTCACATATGCTTATAGGGCCAAGTGACCCTTTTCAAATCAGCTCCCCAGCGTCCTTCTCTACCCTCACCACCAGGCGAAAGACTAATCCTTCTAAAAGCCCTCTGCTCTCTGTTTGTTACCTTAATCCCCAAGATCCCATCTGTTATGTCTCTGAACACAAATACACATGGCCCATTTAATGGCAGTGATTCTGGGAAGAACAAGAAAGGCAGGAAACTGGGACAAAATTCCCTGATTACAGCAGGGTGGGCAATGGGGTTTGGGGACAGATTCAAGACAGGGACTAGCAGCAATGAGATCATCGTGGCAGAAAGAATACAGCAACAGATAAGCAGTAGGGGCACGCACACTGGATCAGCAACATGGAATTTTGCACGTGTCTCCAGGGTGCCCTGTCCCATGGGTGGGTCCCACAGATGGAGAAACAGGGGCAGTGATAGAGATCCCAGCAAACAGACAGGAGGAGCTGCTCTCAGACGATGCCTGGGATGACAAAAGCAAGACAGAGCCTCTCGCCCCAGAGAGACTGGGCTGCAGACCCGGGAACTTAGTCCCAGACCCATGACAGGTCCTCCAACCAGAACCAGCTTCAAGGTGTGAACTTGGTCTCAGGAACAAAGGCAAAAGCCTTGTTTTCAGAACCAGAGACTTGGTTCAGGGCCATACTGAAATCCAGAAGCTGAAATCCAGCTTCTCAAGGAAGAGAGATGCTGAGCCTGGGAATAGGTAGGAAGAGGCATGTCTCAGTCTAGGCCTGCCCCCCTTGGCCTGTATTAATCAGAATAAGCAAAGTTATGCTGCAGTAACAAATGCTGTGGAAGTCCCCACGGCGAAAATGCAAAGTTTTCTTTTTCACACAATGTGTCCACAGTGGGGCTGGCAGATCTCTTCGAGGTAGCCATTTAGGGACTAAGGGGGACAGCGCAGCCAACACTCAACATTGCCAGGTGCTGAGCCAGAATGAAAAGAGACAGTCTTCAGAGGTCTTGCATTAGCAAATGAATTCTAAGCTGGAGAGTGACACTCATTAGTCCAGTTTACCACTCATTGGCTAATCTCACATCCTCACAAGGAGGCCAGAAGTCCAATCCTGACAGGCCCGGTAGTCAGAGAGGAGAAGGCAGTGAGCAGCCCTCAGTGAGGCTCTGAGGTATTAGACTTCTGATGGATCATTACCTGCAACCTTTGTTGGGAAACTAAAGGTGTCTGTTCTAGAAATCTGGAAAGCTTAGATTTTTCCATTCACTTAGCAAGCATTTTTCCATCACTGCTCTATGTGATGCCATTCTGATGGTTGTGTGTACAGTGAGCACATACAATTCATCCTTCAAGTCCCAGTCTAATGAGGAAGTGAACAGACCCACAGAGTGTGATGAGAGTTCCAATAAGGAGAAGCCCATGATTCTGTGGAACACACGTGAGAGGTGATTGGTCCAGGCTGAGTGGCGGGGAGATAAGGTTAAGGAAGGGTTTCATGTTTACATGTAACTCTTCTCCTTAAAATACACACACACACACACACACACACACACAATGGAGAAAGCAAATAATGTTCAGTGCTGCAGTCTACCCCTATCCATTTAGCATAGTTGTCCCTACCCTACAAAGACCACACTTCATAGAGGATTGCTTCTGGTTGCATCCACTAAAGTTTAGCTCTAGACTGCTGGGGACTTGAAGGTAATTTTATTTGAAAAGGACTAAGAGCCTCTCTGTCTCATTCAAACAAAAATGTACTCCCTTAAACTCTGCCACTGGCACCTAAAACTTGCATTGCATTCACTGTTCTGTCCCATGCATAAAATATGCCTGTGGAATGCCAGAAGTTTTCAGAAAGCTGGCCTGCGATAAACCCCTACCACCTTAGTTCCCAATAAGCCTTAGTATCCACTCATCGTCAGTCACATGACTTAACCAAAAGTAAGGTCTCTGGACCAGCAGCCTCGGGGGTATCACAGGGGGAGGCTGTGAAAATGCAAAAACTCTGTACAGTAGTGTCCCCCCATCCCCCGCCCACTCTCCACCTCCAAGTCCTACTGAATAAGGCTCAGCCTTTTAACAAGATCACAAAGTGACTCATATGCATATTAAAGTTGGAAAAATACTGACCCAACCGAGAACAAGAGAAATTGACCGTGAGATAGATTATTTTTTTGTATCAAAAAAGGGATATTTATAAATCTGAGGCATGCAGTTCTAATGGGGGAGGCAAGTACAGATTAGACCTCAGAATCCAGCGGGGGGGACAGACCCCTGGGCTGAGGAGAGTTGCTTAAGAAAAATGAGACTCTGATGAAAGGTGGGGAGAGAAAGCAGATAAAGGAGTTTTGAAGGTACACTTTATTCCCCCCCACCCCAAACTTTATACTCTTTTGCTTCAGGTGGTCTAGGGAATTATGCTGGCCTTTGTTGGAGTATAGATGCGAAAGGAGAATTCAGGCCCCTTCCTCTTCTCCCTCCTAACTCAGTCTGTGCACACAGAGCTGCTGCATCCACATGCACTCCCCTTCCCGGACTTGCCTCTCCAGCCTCAGCCATGCAGGACTGCATTCATTGACTAACAGCACTCTGTAGCCTCATTAAATGGCACTTAACTACCAAATAGCATAAACTCCAGAAGTGGGAGACTCAGAGGGACAACCAAAGCCTGCCCTTTTGAATCCTGAACGTGGTGGGAAATTTATAAACTAGCAGCTGGATTTTTTGGTAATTTGAATGATAGTTCCACCTAAAGTGGATGACCATGTCCAGTCATATCCTTCTAACATTCAGGCCTTCTAAAGTTGACCAGTTCCCCCAGCTGAGCTGTTTCCAGTAGCGTGTCAATCCACTACTGACTGCTGAGAGTCTGGTTCCACGTCCACAGTATTATTATTATTGTGGCTGTTAGCCTTTCTCTGCTGAAGGAGCTGTATTGGGCAATTCAAGTGTGTTTTTATAGGACTCAGAGAGTTGAGTTAGCATAGCCCAGGTAAAATTTGCTAGGCCAAGAGTTATATCTGAACTGAGTGAATGGCTAATTCTTTCCATAGCATTTGTCCATAATGTGGCTTTAACTGTAGTTTGCTTGTCTGTGATTTTTGGAACACATCCCTCGCATTTCCACCCAGAAGACCTCTAGGTGAAGAAGCTTTCTGTTGCAAAGGTAGTATAGACCAAACCCTATAGAGAATATATTCAAAATGATTGCTATGCTCAGGATGATAAGACTATTATAACTTCACCAGTAATACTTATTAGTGATATTATTTGCTGTATAAGCAAAACCAACATACTAATCCACATATATTATGAAGCAGATGAAATAAGAGTAAGAGTTTGCTTTACTAAAGCATTTGCCATTTTCCCTCTAAACCATTTACATAAGCATATAACCCGAAACAAACAAAACCCCTCCACATTCCATTCTGCTCCTTCTCCACTTCTTGTCCCCCTTTACAGCAGTGCTCCTTGAAAATAATCTCCAAAAACCCACTTCTCTTCTCATTCTATTTCAAGCCCATTCCAATCAGGTTTTTGTCTCTAGATTTCCAATGAAATAGTACTTGTCAAAGCCAGCAGTGCTGTCCCTTGTCCATTCCCGTTGTCAGTCCTCAACCGTCATCTTCCATGACTTATCAGCAATGCTGATCCTCTGGATCACTCTCTTCTGGACACCCTTCTCTCACATGGCTCTTGGGACACCACTCTCTTATGGACCCAGGTCTCTTCCGCAGGTTTCTCCTTCGTCTACTGGTTCTAAACAATGGGGTGCCAGGAGGTCAGTCTTTGGACCTCTGTTCTTCATCTATACCCAATCCCTAGGTGATAACATGCAAATTCATGGCTTGAAATATCTCCTCTGTGCTGACACCCCACAGATGTATATTTTCAGCCTGGATCTCTCTCCTGAACACCAGACTCATACATCAGGTTGCCTGACAGTTACACTTGGTTGTGTGAAGCATCTCAACCTTGACATATGCCAAGTTAAATTCTTTACCTCCAACCCTCTCACTCTCCCCATCAAAACCAAAAACAAAGCAAAACTATGTTTCAGTCTTCCCCATTTCAGAAAATTATCATGCTGTACCTGCCTTTGCTCAGACCAAAAATCTTCGACTTGCCCTTGATGCCTTGCTTCCTCTGTCCACATCCCATCCACTGATGAACTTTGCTGGCTCTGCCACTGAGCCTGTCTGACACCCAGCCACTCCCCACGGGGACCGCTCTGGTCCAAACCTCTCTCTACCCAGAGGTGGTTATCCCCACTGCCATACTGGTCTCCCTTTCCCATGCAAACATAGCTGATCTTTAAAACATAAATCAGATCATGTCACCTCTCTGCTCAGAATCACCCACTGTCTTTCTATATTTCTCAAAGTCAAAGTTAAAATTCTGACAATTGCATACAAGGCTCTCCAGGATCACCTGCCCCTCCAAGACCCCCACCACTCATCCCTCCTCAACAGCGGCCACATGAGTCTACTGGCCATGCTTCAGACATGCCGAACATGCTCCCACCTCAAGACTTCATGAATTCCTCCAGCTATCCCTTCACTCCAAATGTCAAGTGTCATCTTATCCCAGATGTCTTCTCTGATCACCTTGCCCCTCAGACCCGTACCTCCCGCATAGCCTATGCCCCGGTCCTGCTTTCTCTTTCTCTGTAACACGCATCATCATGTGATATAGTCTTTATTCATCTGTTTATTACCTGTCTTTCTACACTGAAATGTCTGCTTCGTGAGGGCCAGGACTCTGTTTCATTTACTGCTGCAACCCCAATTTATGATAGTAGGAGCTCAAAATATACTTTTTGAAAGGAGAAAAGGAATGAAGGAAGGAGGAGCAGGAGGGAGGAAGGCAGGAAGGAAAGAAAGAAGAGATACCCGTTCTCATATTCTCCTAATCTCAGAGTGTAGTTCCATTTTTTAAGATTTTATTAATTTTCCAGATCAGGGGTTATATAAACCAAGGCACACCTGTCCATTAACTGGATGTCAGTTTACCACTTACTAACTGAGGGGTATTGTGCAATTTACTTGACTTCTCTAAAAGCCTCATTTTCCTCATCTGTGAAGCGGGGGGCACACAGAATAACAAATTCTACCCACAGATGTATAAGACTTGTGAAGATTAAGCAGGATAATGACTTTCGATTGCTTAGTAATATGCCTCAGTCTTAACGAGCCCTCGGTACCTGTTGATTATTGTTATCACTATTATATTGTTATTACTGGTTACTTCTCATATGTTTCATCTTACTAAAGTATTTTAAAAATTACTACAGCTTGGGGTGCCTGGTGGCTCAGTTGGTTAAGAGCCTTCCACACTCTGGTCGTGATCCTGGTTCCTGGGATCCAGCTGCCTCGGGCTCCCTACTCGGTCGCAGAGTCTGCTTCTCCTTCTTCCTCTGCCCCTTCCCCCACCACCAGCTCTTTCTCTGGTGGGCTCTCTCTCACATTCCAATAAATAAATAAAATCTTTTTAAAAATTACTACAGCTTAGTATTGTTTCCAGAAATTGTAAATTTTATATACTTCCCATGTATCACAAGAAAGGACAGCTGGAAACATTTCGATGGGCTCTTTCCCACCCCACCTCAACCCCCACTTTTATTTTTTAGCTCTTTAAACCAATCTTTTCCTTAGAATGTTTGGCTTTGGTCTTCTGGCTCTGTGTTGTAATTGGAAAACATTCTAAATCCAAGGTATAGTCTTTTCTTCTTTTTCAGCATACTAACAGTGTACAGTGGATCTACCCTTTTCCTTCTGTTCTAAAGCCCAAAATTCCATGCAAATGTGCATGAAGGGCATTCAGGGTATCTGTATCTGAATGGACACAGGAGCCTTCTTTTTTCCACAAGCCCTTGTAAAACATTATCATAGTTTCTTACATCCCCACAGTTAGTGTACCTCCTAGAATCTGCGTATCTCTGTCTGTTAGGATGGTACATGCTCCCTTCAGACTTAGGGAGGGAGAAATTCAACACATCAGCAGGAGCCAGGTGTAAAAAGGTTGGCAGAGGAGCATCACGTCCATTGAGGGTCCTGAACCTGATGTGGAGGGAAATGTGATAATCTGATCACCAGGCAGCTTCCTGCCCCTGGGAAGAGCAGATCAGATCCAGATGGATCTCCAGATCCACCGTCTAGCCTCCTTCTCCCTTCTCCTTCAGGCTGTAGCTCTCTGCCCCTCCCAACAGGAACTATGTCTCCGCCCCCACCCCTATGCATAAGCAGCATCTATTCTCAGACCTCCTCAGACAGTGGCTCCACGTTCCCCTAATAAGTTGAAGTACAGCGTTTCATGGAATGACATGACGTCTGTCTATAGAGACAGAGATACCCAGTCTGAAGTACTGATAAGAACTTACCATTGGGGCCAAGTTTTAGTAAAATTAACTCTTGAACAAAAGGACTTCAGAATCAACGTGATGATATACTTAAAGGCAGCCCCAAATGCTGTGTATGTGTTCCCTAGGAACTGCCTGACTTCACCTCCTTTGTTAGGGCTCTGGAAGCCACAAACGTCGTCTCTGTGCCGACCTCTCCTGAAATTGTATTCTTCCTTTTAAACTGTAATGACAGGAGAAGTTAAATAATATTTATAATAGGCACCAGTATTAACTGAGCCTTGTTAATATGAAGCACTTCACATGCCTTATCTCCTCTAATCCCTACATTCACGATCTCCATTTCACTAATGAGAAAAACAGAGATCTTAAGACTTGAGCGACTTGCCCAGGTTTTAAACCAAGCTCTAAATACAAAATCTACATTCTTAACAGCGAGGCCGTCACGCCTGCTGAAAATTTTCTTTTTCAGTTCACTTTGGTTTGTGTCTTCTCTGCAGTATAAGGTTATCTTCTACACATTTTGATGCACAAGGGTCTTAGCTAATATGCTTCCGTGAAATTGGCTTTACTTTTTTTTTTCCTTCTTAACACTTTCATGTTATTGTTCTTTGTTCTTCCACATTTATTGGATCGATTCAGTAGAAAATGTTTCTGCAGCTTCATGCTTTTATTTTTGCCAACTGAAGTACCGCGTTTACAAAATGCTTTTTTACGTATAATATCTAATACATGAAACTGGGAATTAAGCATCATACTACTTTTCCAGACGAGAACCCTGAAGTTCAGAAAAATGAAGCAACTTTATGTCATGTTACTCCAATATCAAATATAGGCCCTTTATCTCCAAATCATATGCTCATTGCACTGGACTACATTACTTTCCATTCCCATGTTATGTGCCTATAGTATATGCTCACCGTTGCTTTGTAACAAAGACTCTGGCTGAGTTGGTCGTTTTATTTCTTATACCAATAGTATAGCAGGGCTCTGAAGGCAGGCTGCCTAAGTTAGAATTTTGGCTCCATTGCTTAGTATCTCAATGCATTATTTAACATAGCTAAATGTCAGTCCTCTCATCTATAAAATGGGAATATTGGGGCGCCTGGGTGGCTCAGTTGTTAAGCGTCTGCCTTGGGCTCAGGTCATGATCCTAGGGTCCTGGGATCGAGCCCCACATCGGGCTCCCTATTCAGTGGGGAGTCTGTTTGTCCCTCTGCCTCTACCCACCCCAGGCTTGTGCTCTCTCATGCACACTTTCTCTCTGTCTCTCAAATAAAGAAGTAAAATCTTTTTAAAAAATGGGAATGCTAATAGGACTCTCAGAGAAGGTTGTTGCGGTTATGAAAAGTGATGTTACATAAAGTGAGCCACAGAGTGACTGATGCATGGTGAGTTCCCAATACCTGATACCTATTATTGTCACTTATGGATAAGGACTCAAATAAACATATACAGAATCTCTTTGAAATTTGCGTACCCTGTGATTTCAAAACTGCTCTAATATCCCATGCCATCCACACACAGTTTTAGAGTCCCTTAATTTGTCATTGAGGTTGGTATTTGCCCTAACATCTTGACATAAGCCCCTAAAGTTTACAAGCTTAGCTTCTAATTGGAGTAAGATTGAGGATGAGCAGACCAGTGGAAGCCAGATATTGTGTTTTAGAAGTAATTTGTTGTGAGATAAAGACCCTAACTCCATTTACCCTAGACCCATTTACCCTAACTCCAGAGAAATGTAGAACCAGTTAGAGTAGATGACCGCAAGTTGAATCGAGTTAAAGCGATCGGCTGGTTGGTAAGAATGTCGTCTAAGACCGTCTCAGCTCCATCTCAGCTCCATCTCAGCTTTCCTCCTGTCGTCCGTCATTGCTTTCCTTCACAGTTCAGAGTTCACTGTTGTTAGTTTTAAATGTTGATCCCAGGAGGCTCCAGTTAAAAGATGTTCATTTTCTGAATGGGGCTTTCTAACAGGCTGCTTTGATCTTCACAGGAGTCAGCAGCCATTATGTCATCCCTGTCACATACATTTGGGTGAAGAGCTTAGCTACCAATAATAAGGTGGTCTTTCTGTTTGTGGAATGTCATTGTCATTTTCCCTTCCCTAGTGAATATAATTAAGTTTAAAAACATTACAACTGTACACTAAAATGTGGAATACCCTGGAAGAATTGTATGTTGCATATCTGTGATTGGATTTCATGCTTTACTTTTTATATTGTTGACATACTAGTTAAAATCTTCTTGAATAACTGGCCATTCGTTAATTCTGACTGATTTGGAAAGTGTCATTAGGATGATCCCATTTTGGCTTTTGTTGTTGTTGTTGTTGTTGTTGTTGTTGTTAGAAGTGATATTTGTTGTTGAAAAACAATGTATCTGTTGTTAACTGCCTTCCCTTGGTAATTTTGTTGATGTCATTTCCATTAACCCTTGCCCCTCACCTCCTTGAAACCTGTGTTTCATGGCTACTCTTCCCTCTTCACCTGACCCCCTAGTTCATAGGTAACATAGTGTTATTCACAGTTCTATTTCTATGTTAAAAGAGAAAAAAAAAAAAAAAACAGAACCTCCAAGGCAGCCTATTAAGCTGAATACCTATACCATTGCATAACCAGCTAAGATAGATAAACAGTACCAAGTCAACTAACTAAAAACACACAACAAAAGAGAGCCTTGAATAAAATGATGACAATGTCAGTTAACATTACGAATCCGTTACTTGGTGAAATCTGTTGCTTTGTGAAACAGAATTATTCGAAAGAGGATTTCTGAAAATATTTTATTGTGTTTTAAAGCACGGTGCCTTGTCAGCATTGAAGCTTTTTAGGTAGAAGCATTAGTGAAGGTATCTTACGTACGCAGCACAAGAAAATTACATCAACGTCTTGCGTTGCTTAAGGAAACAAACAGATTTCAAAGGTTTATTCTAGAAAACAGTGTTTAATCAATTTCTTATACGGTCTTTGAACATAATCTAGTAAGCAGATGGGGAGTTAAGGGCTTATTATGTTCTCACTGCCTATATCCATTCAGAGTCTGCCAGGCTCAGAATAAAAGTCAAGACATGTGCACATAGAAACTCTGTAGATGTTTGTAGCATTTGAAATTAAAATAGTGAGTAGGCTGCCTGGGTGTCCCTTCAGACATGGCACAGTGGAGCACGGGGACAGGAAGTATGCCAGACGGCCTCTGCAGGAGGCTGCTGAGAACACGTGCATCAAGGAACAAGGAACTGCTTAATGATTAATCACTGTCAACCTTTGTTCTCGTTAAAGACTTGATTGTCGGACAAGGCTTGTAATGAGGGACTGTTTTGGTGTCTGTTGCTATGAGATGGTGTGCACTGATCCTCAGTTGATGTAAGCCTCTGTTCCTGGTTTGCCCCAGTCAAACACACTAGAATGAAAGTGCTCTCACAGTGCCTGCTAGTGGTGCTTGAAGAAGAGGCTCTGGACATTCTGTTTCCCGAGGGTTGCTCCAGCCCCAAAATATAGGACAAATATCCAAGGGTTGGGATCGGCTAACTCTTGGCATCTTAGATTTTAGCAAAATAATTTTGAGAAAGTTTAACAATAAAAGAAAGAGATGGAAGTAGATTTTATGGTAGTGATGGTACAGAGACTCTCCCCTCCCCCCGCCACACAACACGGACACCTTCTCTTTTTGACAAACACAGATCTTTGGAAATCAAAAAATTTAAAGGCCTGTTACCGTTCCTTTTGACTTCTATAAATAAAATATTGTATCGTGCTTTGCAAACCAAATCCTTAACCACCAAGTCATGTGAGGCTGAAGTGTGTGTTGGCATCTTTCTGAAGGCTAAGGGAAAAAAATTCCACTTATTCTGTTATTGACTAGCCAGCTTATGGACTTCTGCATAATCGTTTTTGAATCTTTATTTTATTGCTATAAAAAGAGCAATGGGACATTTTAAAGGAGAAAAACACTATTTTTAAACATAAAAGATTAATTCTTCTGGGTTGACGTGACCTTAAAAAACTTTAAAATTCTTATAAACGTCACTGCATCATTATCATAAAATGACTTCTAAAATATATCTTTCTGTGGAAGGACTGAAAGATAAGAAGAACTAAAACTGTCAGTGATCCCATCACCGTCCATGGTATCGATGTCGATGTCGATGATACCTACTACCCCCTACCACCCCCTAGCCAGAAGGATTTCTCTCTATCAAATAAAGCCTGCTATAATTTTTTGATATCTGCAAGAAGAGATTTTCCTCCAGATTTACATCTTCTATAATAATTATTTGACTCAAAATATTACAGGTCCTTCTTCTTCCTTCCTTTTTTCCCCGTTCCTTAGAACTCATCCGCAGTATAATCAGGGAAGTTGAGTAGGGACTGCTGGACCTCTAGCAATCTAGAATGGAGCCCCTGTCAGCATCCTGTGTGGAGTCTGTGGATAACTGAATATTCTGCCAATACCAGAAATGATCTCGTATAACCCAGGAAACTGCCTCTCCAGAATGTGCCCTGCCTGTAAACGTGGCAGCCAGGGGCCTGGGAAAGCCGTTTTGGTCTATCTCTGTATCTCTCAGTAGATTTGCTCTAAATCGCCCCAAACAGGAAATCCCGCTTTTATTTACATCTCTAAATAGAAATCCAGCTTGCTTGGCAAAACAGTCACAGTATATAACTTATAAACACCGGTTTTCATAATTTCACCTCTGCATTTATAGACATATCCACTTGTGATGAAAGATATGGCTGTGAATGTTCTCTGACCACGGTATTTATCTGCAGAGGGTACAATAAGGAAATATCCTAAAATAAGACAGAAACCAGGAGTTTACAGTGATACTGATTATTATAAGTGGCTTGGTCATTTAAGACATATTAACAGTCTGCAGTAACTAGACCATCTCCAGGGCTACAGACTGTTCCTGATTCCATTCATGGAACCGCAACCCTCTAAGGCATATCCCTTAATAAGCCATGCTTTATAAATCCTGGTAGGCCTGATTGTTTTTTTTATCCTTGACCGTAGAGAGATAGAAATGTTAAGGAAAACTTGACCATGCTGTATGGGAGAGCCTTGAACAGACGTCCTTGGACAGTATTTCTAGCGGCTAGCCTAAAATCCTGGCGGAAAGAACACATTGAAATAAATCACTCTCTATACAACAATGTGAATTATTATTTGCATTTAAATAGAAACACTTCAGCCTTCCTTCACTGTACCAGATGCTTACAGGTAAATTACCACACCTTTCATGGCTTCCCTAAGCCGTGAAGGGATCGTATATCAATGCCCCCGTTTTCTTCTACCCTCTAAAGACCGGTGTAGTGGTAAGTACCCAACTCAGTTCCACTGATGTTAAATTGACTAAAAGTTATTCTCCACATACCAATAGCCCCTCTTTGTGAGTGATCAACATGGCCCAATTACCAAAATAAACTACATTATCCAAATGTATTGCTTTTCCTCCTAAAGACAGTGATCATCTCACTTGCTTTTGCAAACAAAATGCCAGGTTAGATCCAAAGATTACTATATTTTTGGTATGGAAAGCTGTATAGCAGGCTATATGAATGAATGGTGTATTACCTAGGAGAAAACCATGAACCCAACTGCCAAAATTAATTAATTGATTGATTGATTGATTGATTGATTCAGGTAGAATAAAAAATGTGTGAGAGAAAATATTCAGATTTAATTGAGAAGTAAAGGAAAAGTTGTAGCATTAGGGGATAGGAGAACTGCTGTCCATGAGGAGGCCATCTTCAGCATTGAGTGGGCTATTTATTTCTTTTAGAGGAACTCAATTGCCCTACCTTTTTATGGTCTCTATAGCTGGTCACTTTGTTCGTTAACATAACATCTACCAATGTTATTCTCTTTCTAAAGAGCTCAAAATACTTTAGCTTAATTAACCCTCAAAATATTGATTAATTAATTATTTTTTTTAAGATTTTATTTATTTATTTGACAGACAGAGATCACAAGTAGGCAGCGAGGCAGGCAGAGAGAGAGGAGGAAGCAGGCTCCCTGCTGAGCGGAGAGCCTGATGCGGGGCTCAATCCCAGGACCTGGGATCATGACCTGAGCTGAAGGCAGCGGCTTTAACCCACTGAGCCACTCAGGCGCCCCCAAAATATTGATTAATTTAATCGCAAATCGCAAATGGAATACTGGGACACCTGGGTGGCTCAGTTGGTTAAGTGTCTGCCTTTGGCTCAGGTCATGATCCCAGGGTCCTGGGTTCAAGCCACATATCCGGCACCCTGCTTCTTCTCCCTCTTCCTCTGCTTGCTCCCCCTGCTTGAACTCTCTTAATCTTTCTCTCTCTTAAGTTAAAGAGAGAGAGAGAGAGACCTGGCAAGGATTAAATAAATATGATGAACTTCAACTAAAAATCCATCAGGTAAATCAAGTCCTTAGAAAACATAATCAAGCTGTGTTTTACCAAAAACAACCATTTGATTCAGTTAATTTGCTTAGTAAGTAACATTTTCAAGCCAATTATTTGGTAATATTGTAGGCAAAGAAGATAGTTGGCAGGGTTTAAGTCTCCACCATACCCAGTATTGTGACATTTCACATACTTGGCCCACATACTTTTAAGTTTGTGAACAGGCTAGAAAATTTAAAAATTATATTTGTGGGCCTTTTTTTCTTACCCGGATGGCTAGATAACAATAGTGTTAAATTATAAAGGGAATCCGATTGACTCAAATTTCATCAGAGTTTTGATTTAAATACTCAGAAATGCTCAGATAAATACTAAATGAACTGTTAGTTGGATGCAGCCAGCAGCTGAAGGAAGAGCTGTTCCAGTCCCAGATGTATATCCACATGGATCTGGAAAACACAAAAGCGTGTAAACACTGGTAACGGTACAATATATCAGTCTCCCCCCATGCATTCTCTCCTGATCAGCCGTTAGGAACATTAGCCACAAATGTTTACCCAATTGAAAAATCGCTGGACAGTTATGTTCAAATCAAGGATCTGTTTCCAGTTACAAGTAACAGAATCCAAGACAATCAACCTACTCAGATTGCTGAGGGAAAAAAAAGTTTAAAAGTTCACAGAACTCTGTATGTGCTAAATTTAAGTTCAAGGTTTTAATTAGAAGCAAAAAGACTTGTATAGTATCTTTAACTGACAAATGATAATAATTATTCTTATGTGAGGCATTTTGTATGATCTTTGATATTGACACTTGTCATTTCACTGAAAACTTTTAATATATAGGTTACTTTCTTAGTAACACCTATATAATTGCAAATCATCTTACAGATTAGGTTTATCTAATTTTCAAGTAGTTACTTATTATTTATTTAACAACAAATATATTCCAAATGTCTATTTTATGTCAGGTTTATGTGTGCAAGTAGAAATGCATAGATGATAAAACAAGTCCATGTTTTTGAAGTAATAATAGTGTAGTAAGAGAAAATATACATGTAAACAAATAACTGATATATTCTATAACAAAGATAAATACAAGACGTGATTAGAACTCAAGCAATAGCAGTCATCAATATTGGACAGTGCCAAGACAGATCTGTCTAATTCTGAAATCTCTATTCAGATGAATTGATGGGTTCAGCTTATGAACCCAAGGTTATACTAGAAATCCTTGTAAATGAAAAAAATGTCATAAAAAGTGGTCAATGTCTAAAAATATTCTAGTAGTCTCCACCGTCTCGTAATCCAAACAGACACAGAGAAGTCAAAATACTGTGTGTCTCTGTGTGTGTTTGGGTGTGTGTGTGTTTAAGACATCCTTAATCTTATTACTCAACAGAATTAAAATTTTTAAGTACCTTCTTTCTAGACTTATATCCCTAAAGTAGCAGCAGATCTGGTAGTAGTTGTATAGCTGATTTGATCAATGTAGACAGATAATCAAACCAAAGAAAGTTGACCTTCCTCATTCTTTTTCACAGTGGACTTTTCATTTAAGGTTATCATTTTTCTAAAACAGTATTTTGGTACTCTGCTGATCAAAATGTGTTTGTATAGTTTGCATAAATAAGATTTGGTAAATAACCTGATTTTCTGGGAATTGGTCCAATTGAAACCTCTGATCTTTTGAAGTTCATCTTTAGTGAGTCTTAGGGAGAACTCAGCTTTTTTGAAGTCCCAATGAAGTATTTAGTGGCTTGCTTTGCTAATCCAAGGGAGACTTCAGGGCTACATTTAACAGAGAACAGATGGCTCCTTTTAAAATGTCCTTTGTGGTCATTATAATAATATATTCAAAAATAGCTAATCATGTTACATTAGAGTAGATGGACACATTCGAAGATATTGGCCACAGTCACTATATTGTGTCAGTGCCTCCAGATTTCTGTATTTAGTAGATAACCTGCAATCATCAAGGTATTCTCTCATTTCTCTTAAGAAGAGATATGTTAGAATATGTGGGCTACTTTGTACGTTAATATATTTTATATTTTAGCCCATAATGTGTAGTCAAAACATAAAAATTACTTCTAGCGGAATGTTTTGTAGATTTTTTTTTCAGAATCAGAAACAAAAACAGACTTTACAGAATCAGTTTAGGAAAGTCCAATGCTATTAGCAAAGCTTTGTACTTCTATGTTGTGCCTTCCACACTGAGGTATATGAAGAGATACAGAATTAAGGTTGAATTTTCTCAATATTCCCATCCCCAAACCTCAATTTTTGCTTACTTCAGTCACTTCAGAAGAAAATAGCCAGTGTGATTTCCTGCTTCTCACCCCCAACCAGATCAATCCAGCATTTATACATTATAGTGGCAAAACCACAGCACATCATGTTGTTAAATTGCATTGTAGACTCGATGAAAAAGAGAAATTGAATTATTTCATGACAGTGGTATTTATTGTTAGCTTGATTCAATAAAAGTGGAATTTCAACAATTTTAGCACTAGAATGGAATTTAGAGATTATAATCTAACTTCCATATCTTAACATTGAAGAAAATAAGGCCTAGAGAAGTTAAAAGAGAAGACTACAGCATTAGCAAGGTTCACAGGTCACATGAACCAGATTCCTACAAGAAGCAATGAAATAATGTCAGGAAAAATTGTCAAAGAAAACCATAGTTTCAAGGAAATGCTAACTTCTCTTGCATACCTCCCAAGAGCCAAAGACTGCTGCATATTTTACCTACTTAATTTTATTTAAGCCATACACCAATTACATGAGGAAAGCAGTATTATTTGCCCCTGAACAGAGGACAAATTGAGACATAGAGACTTTTATAACTTGCCTGAGAACAATTAGTAAGTCATGGAGGAAATATTTAAACCTAGGCATATTGACTACAGAGGTTACATTTTTCATCATTACAGTGTTTTGTCATGGGATACCACAGGAGACATGAGACAATCTCCTTAGCTTTCTCATTCTCTATCTTAAAGAGATAAGAGGCTCAAAGTAGTCAATAACATTTTCATTGAAGTGAAATTCTAGAGTCAAAATTCCGTATTTATTTTTTTTATTATTTCCAAAGGAAAAATCTTACATTCCTTCCTAAGTATTAGAAGCCCCCTAGGGAAATTAATTTGTAAAAATTCCAGATTTGTTTTGTGTATAATTTGGACATCATTTTGATTTAAGAACCAGCCGTTTAAACAGTATTTCCTGCCTTCTGAATTGTGGTGTCACTTACCCCTTCTTCCTTCTCCGTTACTACTTGTTTACTGTGTGGCCTTCACACAGTAAGAGAACAGAAAATGTTGATACGTATCTCATCCAAAACCGTAACACCTTCCAAACACTTCTGGAGGAAGAGCACAATTTTAGGGTAGAAAACCGGTTCCTAATGTATGTCCCTTTGAAATGAATGGGTTTCTTTGTTTATTTTGTTTTATTTGGGGGGGGGTTCTTGTTTTTTTTTTCTTTTTTTTTTTTAAGTTTTATTTATTTATTTGAGAGAGAGAGAGAGCATAAGCAGAGGAAATGTAGAAGGAGAGGCAGAGAATTCCATGCAGACACAGAGTGGGGAGCCTGACTCAGGGCTTGATCTCACAACCCATGAGATCATGACCTGAGCCAAAATCAAGATCTGGCTGTTTAACCAACTGAGTCACTCAGGTGCCCTGTCTTCCTTTGATTTTGGTGTCTATAATAGGTCTCTTTCTACACTTTTTCTTTCAACCTATGTACATTATAATTAAAATTAATTTATTTTTACAGCATATTTGTGTCACATTATTTTTTTAAAATTTCTTTTCAGCGTAACAGAATTCATTGTTTATGCACCACACCCAGTGCTCCATGCAATACATGCCCTCCTTAATACCCACCACCTGGCTCCCCCAACCTCCCACCCCCCCACCTCTTCAAAACCCTCAGATTGTTTTTCAGAGTCCGTAGTCTCTCATGGTTCATCTCCCCTTCCAATTTCCCTCAACTCCCTTCTCCTGTCCATCTCCCCATGTCCTCCATGTTATTTGTTATGCTCCACAAATAAGTGAAACCATATGATAATTGACTCTCTCTGCTTGACTTATTTCACTCAGCATAATCTCTTCCAGTCCCATCCATGTTGCTACAAAAGTTGGGTATTCATCCTTTCTGATGGCGGCATAATACTCCATAGTGTATATGGACCACATCTTCCTTATCCATTCGTCCGTTTAAGGGCATCTTGGTTCTTTCCACAGTTTGGCGACCGTGGCCATTGCTGCCATAAACATTGGGGTACAGATGGCCCTTCTTTTCACTGCATCTGTATCTTTGGGGTAAATACCCAGTAGTGCACTTGCAGGGTCATAGGGAAGCTCTATTTTTAATTTCTTAAGGAATCTCCACACTGTTCTCCAAAGTGGCTGCACCAACTTGCATTCGAGGTGGGTTTTTTTTTAAAGATTTTATTTATGTATTTGACAGACAGAGATCACAAGTACTCAGAGTCAGGTGGGGGAGGAGGGAAGCAGGCTCCCCGCTGAGCAGAGAGCCCCATGCAGGACTTGATTCCAGGACCCTGGGATCATGACCTGAGGCGAAGGCAGAGGTTTTAACCCACTGAGCCACCCAGGCACTCCTGAAATGAATGTTTTTTTATGGAAGAGTTATAAGCCTAATGTTGTTACACATTATACCGAAGGGAGAAGAGGAAGGTATTAATAACAATATGAGTTATAGAATAGGCTCAACAAAAGATAAAGTTACCCTTAAACACAATTCCCTAATCTTTTTTTAATTGGTGGAGGCAGTGGTGAAATGCTTGGCTATTGTTAAGCTCAAGTGACTGAGTACATCCCTGGATAATTATTGCTTGTTGGTTTATTGCTGGTATTATTATAAACAGCATGCTGTGCTCACTATCTGATGATCAGAAATTATATTGTGTTTAGTCCAGTACCTTAATGTGTGTGTTTGATATTCAGTGAATATCAGATTTACTTAATAATTAACATTTATTTCAAGTCTGTTGCATGCCAGATACTACTATACTAAGCAATTCACTTACTTTTTGCCATTTGTTGAGGTAGGAGTGAGGAACATATTATTACACCCAAACAAGTGGGAAGAAAGCAAACTTTGGATTTGAATCCAATTCTGCACTTTTCACTATTGCTGCCTACCCACTCAAATTGCTTTTAGAACAGAGAGGTATTTTTAAAATATTTTGCCAATTACCTTATTCTATTAAACCTTTGGGGTTCTTTGCATTTTAAAGGCATATGTTTTTTAAAAAAGACAAATTTCTTAACCTATATCCTCATCTTGAAATGGGAATAATAATTAAAACAGAATTGTTGAAGAGATTAGATGAGATAATAAATGTCAAGTCCTTAACACAGGGGCTCGTGCATAGCTTTCAAAAAATGATAACTACTGGTAGAAATTATGCTCCAGTGGTGTGCTTTCTTCCTGCCTTCCAACATATCTACTACCCACCACCACCATTATCATCATCATAATCATCATCATGCTCTCCATCATTGCTCAACACTAGCTCCTTTCCTTTCTAGAATATCCTTTATGCTGTGGGCCATTCTAAAGTGGTATCCTCAGAAAAACAACACTGGATGCAAAAGTGTTGCTCAACTTTTGCCTCTCTGTCCTACATTGGCTTTCCAGTTGCCTTTGAAAAGAGCTAGCATTTTTATTCCATGTGCCTGAAAGCAGAAAATTCTGACCCAATTTTCTACTTCATGTGGCTTCTTTGTTTATCTATGTATTTATTTATTAAATAAACACACATACACACACACACAAGTATGGAGAGTCTGCTGTATACTGGGAAAAACATGAAGAACATCCCAGCCTTCCAAGCTCTTCTAATGGGAGGTAGATAATAAGCAAAAAGAGTTGTGATATAGGGAATAAAATGGTTCCTAATTTTAGGAACCAGTACCAACTGTTATGGAAACACAGAGAGGGGCACCAGACAGTGCTGGGAGGCCAGAGAAGACTTCCTGAAAACAGGACATCTGAACTGAGCCTAGAAAGAATGAGGGATCCCTTGGTAAGGAGAAGCAGAGGAAGAGGACTCCAGGCAGAGATGTAAGCAAATGCGAAAGTGCAGAGGAGAAGGAGCTTCTTTGAGTTTGAGGGATTGCAGGTAGGTTAATATCACTCTAGGATAGAGTGAAGAAGGCATGTATTGAGAGGTGAAACTGGGGACAGATGCAGAGGCCACATCATGGAGGGCCTTTTCCGCCATTTTCAGGAGCTAGGACTTGATTCCAAAGACTGAGAGGAGCCATGGATAGTTCTAAGCAGGGAGTGCAGTGTAGAGGACATATCCAAGTGGAAAATCATTTCATTACTTTCATAAACACTAACCTTTGAGGAGGAGGAGGTGGAGTTCTCAACCTGAGGTCAATGGGTGGTCTGTGGATGTTTAGAAAATGTGTAAACTCCCTGAAAATGTAGACAAAATTGTTAGTTATATGTGTACTTGGGGGGAAGGGAAGAGAGGCAGAATCCATAGCTTTGTGAAACCCTCAAAGAACTGTGTTATCCAAAGAAAAGTTGGAAACCACTGCTCTGGGGACAGAAAGCTAAAAGCTAACTTACAGAGCAGAAATTTCAGGTCGCCACAAAGAACCCTTCTAAAGTTAAAGAGTTTCTCTTTTAAGAAAAATTTCTCATTCCTTCCCCTGAGTTACCAAACTCTTCCCACTCCACCCTGACCCACTGACGTTTTGTTCCTGGCCACTCTCCCACCTAAATGCTGCTTCCTCGCTCATGGAACTGGTCTTCCATGCCAACCCATAATAAGTGTCCACTCCAGAGGCTAAGAATAGATGCAGTGTCCTGGTGACTTGAAAATTTGGTAACATCTGAAGGATGAACTGCACAGTGACCACAAAATTCATTCTGATCTTTTGAACCAAACAGATTATAAACATGTGATCAGGGTTTCCCTGTGAGGTAAAGGAGGAGATTCTGAGCAAGCAAAAAACAAACAAACAAACAAAAAGAAACAACAAAAAAACCCCTATTGAATAGAAGGAAAAGGCAGCTACTATTCGTAATTGCAAAGAACAAAGAAAAATACTCACCCAAATATAATCTTCTGTGTTTGCATGTTTTGCCTTTCCACATTTTTCCCTACCCCACCCCTTACCCCCAAAAAGCCAGTTCAGTCAGACCAGCTACAGTTCTCCTAGGCAGATAGATTTTGTTCCATTGGTCTCTCCTTAATACATTTTCCTGGATTTGGATATGTGTTCTTCATCTTTTAGTTAAGTCTGTGACCTCATGCAAGTCATTTTGTTAACCTTTCTGGGCAGTGTCTTCTGGAAGATGAAGCTAGATGGTTTTCAGTTGCCACAGTTTGTAATGGTGGCTGGAGCGGAGGGTGATTAAAACAGGTCTCGAGATAGCTATTTCTCATTCCCAACTCACCAGTCCCTTCCATGGATTGCTGGGTACTTTCTTGAAGGCATTTTATCAATTTCACATAAGTATTCCCAAATAGGGCAAAGGTCAGGAAATTTTTTCCAGGAAGGGCCAACTGGTAAATATTTTAGGCCTTGTGGGCCATAAGGGCTCTGCCACAGCTCTTTAGCTCTGTGAGGAAGGCAGCTCTGTGGTATGAAGCTAGCCCCAGACAATGCGGAAATGCGCATGCGTGGCTATGATCCGATAGAACTCTGTTTATCAGGAAAGGTGGCAACCTGGGTTTGGCCGGTACCAGAGTTTGTGAATCCTTGAAATGGAAGATGGACAGCCTGAAGACAAGAGTGTTTCATCCCTTCAGTCTTTCATTTTGGAAAGTTGCTTCTTGGACAATTTCCTGATAATTGTTTTGTTGTCGTTATTGTCGTGAAAGACATGAACTGTTTGATTCTTTTAGCCCCACACAACCACCTCACTGTCTGCTCCAAATAAATAACTTAGTGGGGCTTCCAGCTTGCAGGGAATCTGAAACAGTTCAGGCAACTTGTTTCTCAGGCATAGAGATAAATAAATGGCCTCATAAGTAGACAGTTCAGAAGATGAATAGCCTGAAGGAACAGTTGAGTAGTTAGTTCATTGAGACAGGGAAAGAAGAGGGAAAGAGAGAAGGGAGGGAAGAAAGATTGATTGAATAGCAAACTAGTTTATGAGATCTACTGTACAAACTTGCCCAGCTGGGTACTTTATCTTGAATTTGTTTTGCAAATTGCAGATGCCTAGCTCTGGAAGCCAAGAAAAAGAAAGGGCAGTCATCCCACGCCAAAATACTCCCATGGATCCCAAGTAACTTACATTACTTCATTTTTGTGGGGGGAAAAAAAATCATAATATATCCCCCTTCCAAAATAAGAAAAACAGAGAGCTATTTTACCCAGATGCCCAGAAGAAGACAAATATTTTCTAGAGGGGTTTTGTGTGTGTGTGTGTGTGTGTGTGTGTGTGTGTGTGTGTGGGTTTTTTTTTTTTTCTTTTTTTTTTTTTTTAATATTAAGAGAACAATACCTGCCTGGTAACTTTGCTTGCTTTGTGAAACTAACTATGGCATACTGTTCAGTCCACAGAACTGTTTTAACAGTAAAAATGGCTGAGTTCAATAAGTCCTAATATCTCAACATACTCCCATGAAACCAGGGATATTTTTGTTTGCTGCTTGAGGACATATCTGACTAGACTCTATTTTACTTTTTGCTGAAATTAATCCTACTTGACAGAGCCTTTGCATTCCATTAAATCAAAGTGTTAATTGCAGCATTTTTATTATTTAACATCATTTTAAAAGATCTCTCCCATATTAAGCACGACTTTCAAAGATATTTTATCAAAGTAAGACCCAGTGGCTAGGCCTGTCCTTGGATGTTTGGTACTAAAAGTTACAAAATTTTTTCCGTACACTTCTTTACATTTTGATCGCTGAAATTTTAAAGAAAAGGTCTTGGTGAATGAGCTGCTAGGACTAGAATAGTGGTATTTATTTCTAATTGTAAAATTGGGAATTTTTTCAAAAGGACTTCAACCCAGCTTTGTGAGAAATAGAGTTAATAACAGG
This sequence comes from Mustela nigripes, assembly GCF_022355385.1. Lineage (NCBI taxonomy): Eukaryota > Metazoa > Chordata > Mammalia > Carnivora > Mustelidae > Mustela > Mustela nigripes. The sequence goes on along the minus strand of NC_081557.1, from coordinate 69,499,743 downwards.
AAGAACAAGTCATTTGTCCTCTAAAGAAAAAGGTGCCCATTTACAAGCATTCAGGTGCCTCCTTAATTTTTTATCAGGTCTTCTAGACACATAGTTTACCTCCTTGCTGAGTTAGTGATTCCCACACTAATCTATGAATAAGATACTAAGTCAACAAAGTAACAAATTTGGGAAGGCATTCTTTTACCATGATTTCCATACGTTAAAACATGTTTCCAGCTTCTGATGAGTGTAAATCAGCCTCACACATTGTCACTTACTCAGGTACATGTTTGCCTTGGCAAACAGCTTTGGCCATCAGACACCTGATTTACCTATGGTTTTCCAACATCCTTGATACCATTCTGGAAGATAAATTTTCCATCAGTAGTCCAATTGGAAAACTTGAAAGTATAGACAAGCTGCAGTTTTTCAATAAGCTGCCTGGACTCTGATCCCCAACGCCTAGAAGAATGCAGAACACAAAGTAGATGCTCAACAAATATTTGTTGAATAAGTGAGTCAGGTAGAGTAAAGATAATAATTCTAAAGACATAGCTTAATTATTGGCAGAACGCTGTTAGAAGAATACAGATATGTTTTTATTGGTCTGGCCATCGTGTGCTGGATTAAAAGAAGGATCAAAAATCTTTAACCATATCTCAACGCTAGCATACTACTCTAACTTAGCGGCTTAACTAATACTGTAACAGGACTTTAAACTCTTAAATACACACACACACACACACAAATGTGAAAAACTGTAAGTGCATTTAAACGTAAATTTATATTAAATCCCAGGAGGATAGGGTCAGAAGCCTATTTTGTAGGTTAGCATCAAATACTGTAATTTGAAAGGTAGAAACAGAAAATACATGTACATAATATGAAAGATCATTCAAGTTCATAATTTGAGCCAATCATATGGCTATTATTAGCTTCCAAATCGGCCTTTTAACTCCAGTTTGTCTAGAAAACTGGGTATTCTTTCATAAAAGATGGCATCAGTGGAAATGGCCTAAATCATTCTCACACACACACACACACACACACACACACACACACTCATCTCCCTAGGCTGAGGATGGGCCATTTTTACCATGTCTTCATGAGCTTTAAGGAGACCATAAGTGTTGAAATAGAACCAGATTGATTCCTATTAGGCCAAGTTCTACATGGGCTGAACGGAAGGCAAAGATGAGGCTGAATATGGAAATCAAAGCCAACGCAGTAGAACATATTTTTCTTTCAAAATATTTTATGTACTAAAGTTTGCACAACATCTTGGCAATGACAGCAAGCCTGTGTAAGGAGGTGTTTCGTGTTTCATAGCTAACATAAGGGCAAAAAAATGTAGCAGCAGCCAAACATTACTTCAATCATGCAATGAAAGAATGTGTATGGTAGAGTACATGGTAAGACCCATGGGCCAGAAGCTTCAAGGCTCAGAAATCTTGTACAAAATTCCAAAAGAGAGCTTATCTCTTATTTTTATATTCTTTGGTATTGTGAAGGAATGAAACTAAATTTAGCACAGTCCATCTGTTTGATTAAAGAGAGAGAAAGAGACATAATTGCATTTTCTTGGTATGTAGATCGTTTCTAAATCTTAAAGGAGGCTAGTTTTCCAGATTGTCGTGGAAATTGTTTTGAAGTTCACCAATTTTGCCAACCCTAAGCACTCTGCCCATCTCTTTCTCTTCATTTCCCCCCTTTCTATATAATTTTTTATCTCTAGAAAATAGAAAACTGCTTAGAGTATTGTAGGTATTCATTAAAAATATCGAAATTCGTGGGTGGATGGATGGATGGATGCACAGGTGACTAGATTAGGCATTAGAAGATCTAGATGTTAACCTTAGAGTTCCAGTAGGTATCATACCACCTAACAGAAATTGCTTTTTCCCTGTGTAATTTTGAGTGAGGACCCACATAGGGTATGCAATGTGTGCATCTTAGGTTCCCAGATAAATGACAAGCCAGGGATCTTAACCTCAAATGCCTTAATGAGCCAGGCAAGTAATAGAAATGAGGGAAATAGGCAGATGGAATAAACGAAGAGATAGTGGGGACTGAGGCTCACTGGAGGGCACACCTTGTGTTTAAAATATGATGGGAGCGTGGGGTGTGCTCAGAGCAGGGAGCCTGAAGAAATGGCTCCTCTGTTTATAACACACCCAACAGGAATCTGGGCTCTCTGTGAAAAGGGGCACAAAATGCATGGCCTTCCTATGAACAGACACCCTACACGTGTCCCACCCTATACTTCCACAAGGCTTCTGGATAGGAACAGCAGGCCAAGGCTTTGAAGGCCTCAATCATGGAGGAAGTAGCCCTGAGAGTGAGCATAGATGTGAGGCATGGGCTGGAGGCCCAGGACAGCTTCCTACCCACGCCCGGCAGGAACGGAGGAGGGGCCACCTAGGAGCCGCTGGTGCACCAGGTCTGCCCGGCTGGACGTGAACGTGTATGTTGCAATGAGGTACCTGGAATACAAGATGGTCCTCGGCAGCCGCCAACCCAAGTCTGAGCTCCTCTGGGGCCTGAGAATCCTCCACGAGACCAGCAAGATGAGTGCGCCGAGAGTCATCATCCAGCAGCAGAACCGAGACCCCGGGAAGGGAAGGCTCATTTCTTGGAGGCTGTGGATGGTGCGTTCAAGACAATGGATATGGATATGGCTGAGGAACATGTCAGGGCCCCAATGAGGGCCCAGACGGACATCGGGGATGAAGCTCTGATCAGACAGTGGCTCTGGGATGACATACAGGTAGAGCTTCTGACTTCCTTTGGCTTCCTGGGCCAGAAACCATTGTAGATTCTGAATGGCAACCATGCCAATAGAACCACTGGGAGAGTGGGAGTCAGCCCTGGCTCTGAGGGTGGGGCCAGCACCGCATTCTAGATGGGCCCAGCACCAGCAACACTGTCCAGACCAGAAATGCCACCAGAAAGAGTGCCAACTTCCCCAAGATCCAACTATGCTGATGAATGGCAGCAGTCACTCACCAAGCCAGGGTGCATCCCTGACTCCTTCACACAGCACTCGGGGCACCTTCCAAACCTGCTCATCCGAGATGGCATGCACGAGGAAGCCGTCTTCACCCTTCTTGCTTTTGTTGTGTTTTCATATTTTTGGTATCCATGTTACATTAAAGTTGAAAAATTAAGAAAAGAAAAAAACAAAAATAAAATATGATGGGAGCTAAACACACCGTTATCTGCAATCCACATAGGCTTACAGTGTAAGCTTCTCCACAGACGTAATTGTTTCTAAAACACCTCTGACATATACAAAATAATAAAGGAAGAAAGAATGTTTAGCAATGTTAATTGCTAAAATGTAAACAAGTACTTACAAAGTGCCTAGAACTGTTCTAAATTTCATCTGTTTTGATTTTATTATATATATATTTTTATATTTTATTTATTTATTTGAGAGAGAGAGGATGAGTGACAGAGAGCATGAGAGAGGGGAGAGTTAGAGGGAGAAGAAGGCTCCCTGCTCTGCAGGGAGCCCAATGCAGGGCTCGATCCTGGAACTCCATGATCAGGACCTGAGCCGAAAGCAGTTGCTCAACCAACTGAGCCACCCAGGTGCCCATGGTTTGATTTTATGTCATGAATATAATTACTGCTCTTTTACAATCAAAGAAATTAAGGTACCATACTCAGTAAGTGTATGTTGCTGCTATATTAATAAATAATTGGATGTTAAGAAATAAAAACCAGGAAAAAAAAAATGTATCAGGGCCCTGAGCCAAACCCCTAACCCAGATGAAAGAAGCATTCTTCCAAAAGAGCTCCCATCAGAGAATGGATGACTCCCAGCTCCTCTTCTGATGTCTCCAGGTAGAGGATGAAGGTCATTCCCCGAGTCCATCGGTAACTCACTCTCCACAACGTAACTGAGACCTCTGCATTTCTGGAGTCAACACAGAACAGCTTTGTGCCATCTGCAAGGCCTGTCTCCTTTGGTTCACAGTAATCAAAGAAAACACACTCCTCCTGTGTGTGTGGAAATAATGTGAACATTTACAAGCCACCCGTCAATTACTAAGTGCTTAACGCTGTGCGTAGTATCATTTCCTCTCATTCTCATTGCGACCCCATAAAGTCAGTACTGTTATTGTGCCCATTTTACAGATAAGGACACTGAGGCTCATGGAGGTAAATTAACATCTCCCAGATCACTCAGCCAATGAGTGATGGAACCGGGGTACGAATTCCAGCAGGCCCATCTGCAGAGTTCATGATCTTGTGCACTGTGACAGGGCCAAGAAGGCTGAGTAGAAAAACACATTGAATATTTCTGAGTATGTTCATCAACCAGTTTCTTAAATCACAAAATCCTCTTCTCATACACCCTCTTGCACTAAACTTCAAATTATTATATCGTAGAAAAGAGCAGATGGGTTTCTATTCTGGTTGCAGTGGAGAGTGAAGGGCCAGCCACCACCTCCACTATATTCTCTCTCATTTTGATGTCCTCTAGCATCACTTCCAGTCATCGTTACTCTTGTCTGACCCCACCCCCCATCTCCTCACCCCTGTTTCTCCTTGTCCCCGTCTCTGCTTCGCTCTCATTTGTGTGGACAGACCAAAGATTCAACACCCAGTCCTCCAGGTACTTCCTTCTCTACCTGCCCTCCAAGAGTGCTCAATGCCCAGATCACCCACTGCCATTGTGGTAATGACCCTCACGTGCTTGTCTACAGGCCCATATCCCTAGTGGCTTGTAGGACATGTGGGGTGAACCTTTTCCCCCAAGAACCAAGTTGGATTTAACTTTGAGAGAACTGACTGGGCATTGCACGCAGAGGTGTCTGGAGATGGCTATTTAAAGCTGCACGGAGGATGTGCTTGCCTCAGAGATGGCTCCCATTATTTTTAGTTAACTGGTGAGGAGGACCGCCCCCCTTCCCAACCCCCACAGACTGCCCTCTTGCCACCACACCTCCCTTCCTCATGCCTGATGGAGGGTGCTTCCCCGTGCAGAGGGTGGTCAATCAACACGTTCTGCACAGGCAGGTGGGTCTGCACACTTCAAAAGCAGGAGCACCTTTTTTCCTCAGCACGTCTTGTCTGAGCTGAGAGACAACAGGGTACAGCAATGGAGGAAGAATTCTGAAGTCAGACAGACCTGGCTTTACATCTTCCTCAACTACTTGTGTGATTTCTGAGCTCATGTTTCTCATCTGCAAAACTGGGAACATAATACTAGTTCCTGCTCATTGTTTTGTTGAGAGGATTCAATGTGGTCAGTCATGGAATGCACTGCGGACGGTGCCTAGTCTGTAATAAGGTACAGTGTCTGGTCATCTTTAGGATTATTTTGTAACCCTTTGCTTTTGAGGTAGTTGGTGAGCTCTGTAGCTTCAGGAATTACTGAATAGGCCACATTACCTATTTCTCGAGGCTGTGGACTTTTTTTAAGGATAGTAGGTAACTAAAGAAAAAGAAGGAGGTAAAAGAGAAGAGACTTTCCACAAAAGGAGTGTATATGACTGCTCATCAGGCATCATAAAAACTGCTTTATCTGTGTAATCTCTTGTAACTTCATGCAGTCCAGATGGGGAATGAAAGTTGCATTTTATTGCTCCCATCATCCAGTGTTTCTCAGTGTTTCTCAAAGAGCATATCTTTGACCACTGAGTATTAGAATTTCCTGACCAGGAACCAGGAACCCTCGGAATTTCTGGAGGAAGGCCAGAGCATCAAAGCGTGAGGACCTTTGACTTAGGAATTGTATCATACCTAAGACTTGGTTCTGTATTTTCTTGTATTTTTTACATGAAAGCATGTCATCTCTTCCTTAATTAGATACATTCTTCAAGGTGGAAAGAGTTCTTGTAACCCCAACAGTATACAAGCCTGAACACGGCATTGGGAATTCATGAAAACATTTGGGTAGTTTTAGCTTTCTGCACTGCAGGGTCAATGCGTTAAGATTGGTAGAGACCTTGAGTTAGAAAAGCAATACCCAAGATAACTATTCTACAATGTTGTTTTTAATCAATACTTTCTCATTGTCGGTCAGGTGTTCTTTTACTGATTGATCCACTGAAATTCCTGACTTCCTGACCAGGGAGCAAAATTGACAAGTCTCCGAAAAGTGAAGTCCCTGCCAGGTCTCAGAGTGTTTGTAAAACAGAAACTCACAGGTCTTCTCTTCTTATCACTGAAAGCTCGGCCCCTTCTGACCAAAATGGTTATGCAACTTTTGAACATATGCATTAAAACATAATTTCCGTTACAGGATCTGCAATGGTATGTGCTAGCTTTAAGGAAAAGGAAGAACTTGTTACTTTATGATGTTTTTGTTCCTGAGCAATTGAGAGGTTTGCCGTATGTTTTTATGGTCGTTTTCTTTGAGGTTCCACGAACGCCTTCTGGAATGTGGAGGTTCCACCATCAGAGACATATGGGAACTTTTCCAGTGTCCTAATGTCATTAACCCAGTGGCTTTGGTTGTCATAATACACATTTATTTCTCCTACATTTAAAAGGCAATTCTCTGATCTCCAACTCATTTAAACATGTTTGATCTTAACAAGATGAAAAATGTTTGGAATCTAAGCTTATGATCTCTGTGCTACATTTTTCTTCTTTTAATTCACAGTAGCTTCCCCTACCTCCTCCTTCTCTTCTTTAGGATCAACACTCTGTGGTCGGCCAGAACACAGGCCCCAGTCCAAGTCCCAACCCCTGCTCAAATCCAAACACCGGAAGTGGTTACATGAACTCCCAGTCATCACTGTTGAATCAGCAATTGATGGGAAAGAAACAGGCTCTACAGAGGCCGATCATGGAGCGGAAACAGCAGCTTCTCCTACAGCAGCAGATGCTGGTTGATACGGTAAAACTCTCTCCTAATGTCTACTGCACATACCTATTGACCTAACAGGGGGAATTCATTATTTCCCCTTTCTGGTCACTGCCCTTTTCTCTGCCTACTTCGATGAGAGCAAGGCGAGAGTCCTGGCTATAAGAAAAGCGAATTCTATACATAAGTTATCGTGCTGCAGGAAAAAAAAAATAAAAAAGCACTTGATTTACCAGCTGCTGGACAGTTGGAATGCATGGCACCCCACCTAACTAGCCCTGCCCAGCCCAGGAATGTTAAGAACCACCAACATGGGTATTTGGATCAGGCAAAAGGAGCCATTTTTATGCTGCAGCCCTGAGGGGCAGAAATCGGGGACAGAACTTTAATCAACTTGAATCCAAACTGATTTTAGAGGTAAAAGGAATTTCTAAAACAGTTGTAAAAGCCAGCATGGAGTTTCAAAACTTAAGATTTGGCTTCCAAAATAAAGCATCTCAGAAGGGGGGATGTTTTTAAAGAAAACTGAGGATCTGTTTCCAGCTTTCAGCATAGTTACGTGACCTTAAAGAAAGGCAAGGTGGTTCTTTCCCCAGCAGGACCCAAGCTCTAGCCAGGCTTCACTGTTATCTGCTTTCCCTACCGTGTCCTTAGACATACGGTCGGGCACGGATTCAAACCCCTCCAGCCTCCGAACGCCGAGTTCTCCAGGTTTCATTCTCTCCCTTCAGACAATTTGGTCAAATGAAAGGAAAAGGGGTAGGAGTTAGCCATCTCCAGGTTGATAGAGTCAAGGTACACAGAGATGTGACAAACAAAATAAAAAATGTTTATACTCAAGGAGCTTTGTAGTAAAAGTCAGAAATCTTGGGTGTGATGGGTGCTATCATTCATTCGGAAAATATTAATGGCTAGAAATAAAAGAGATCCTGTCTTTGTCCTTAGGAGCATAGAGCCCACAAGGATGTGAAATAAATAGGCAAAAGGCCGGTGATTAAATGCTGTGATGTGGCAAATACTAAAAATACTAGAACACCTCCTCTCTCTTCAGAGAGGAGGTTTTATCTACTGAAGATCTGAAGGTGAAGTAGGTGATGGGGTAAAGAGGAGGGGAGCTTTCAGGCCAGAAGAACCAGCATATTCAAAGACTCGGGGACGATAACGCATACTGCATGTGATATAGTAGATGGCAGTAGAGGATTAGGAAAATAATTGGCAAGGAGGCCAGAGAGGAGAGGCTAGAGCTTGATAAATTTACATTGTCTGAAAAGCAATGACAAGGACTTTAAGGATTTGAAACAAAGAATCACCAAACTCAGATTTGCATTACAATAAAGTATGAACAGAGTAAGGGGAAAGGTAATGGAGCAAAGATATCATCCAGCCTGGAGAGATTAAGGGTAGTCTCCCAGAAGAGGTACAATTTGACTTTGACTTTGACCTTGAAGACTGCAGGATTCTGATGGGTAGAGTAGGTGAGGAGGGGCTAGACAACAAAAGGTCCAGCCCAGGTGTGTATTTATTGATGGGTTTGAGATTAAATTCTGAAATATTTAATTCACAATGAATGGGGGAAATGGGAGGGGGAGACAAACCAGGAGAGATTGTGGGCTCTGAGAAACAGACTGAGGGTTTTGGATGGGAGAGGGTGGGGGGTTGGGTGAGTCTCATGGTGGGCATTATGGAGGGCACGAACTGCATGGAGCACTGGGTGTGGTGCATAAATAATGAATTTTGGAACACTGAAAAAATAAAATAGTATAAATAGTAACATAATCATTCATTAATTTTAAGGAATGACAAACGGAATAATTTTGGGGTCTAGAGTAGGTGAGAAGAAATAGTGAGGGACGAATAAGGAATAGTGAGCATTTACTGGTGACCTTGAGTACTGCCCTAAGGGGTAGGGGTGCCACGGACTAGACCACAAATCAACACAACCAATTCCTTCTATAAGTCTTCTGTAATTCTGGAAACTCCAGCTGTCCCACCAACCCCCCCCCCCCCCCCTTTTTTTAATCTTTGTTAATTAAATAGCTTAGAAGCAAAGGCAGCAGGAGAGAAAAACATACAATCTAAGACTGACTCTCCTCATTCCCATCAGTCCTTCTCATGTGTTGAATTACAACACGCAGAGGTTGAATTTCTGGATTTTCAGCTCTGATTCAAAGGCAAGGAAATGTGCCCCGAGGATCATGTCCAGGCACTGGCTGAACTCTCCTTGGGTCCCAGTTGAGTCACCACTGAGACAGGTGCAAAGGACAGTGAATGAGAAATGGGACTGCTGTTTTTGTGATTTTTATAAACCATTCACATTTCTCTTTGTTTGGACGCCATTGAGGGTGCCTGTGCTCGTTAGCATATCCAGGAAGAAACAGTCTTTGATATGGCTTTACATTAGCATATGCTTTGTAGTCATTTCCAGTCAGTTGGCAAGGCCAGAAAGGCGCCTAAATTGAGACATTTTCTCACGAAAGTGCGTCATCCTTACTCCCTGTTATTCTCTCACCAATGAAGCACAAAGAGGAAAGATGAGTCGAGTCATACGTAAGACTATGGGCGTCATGGTAACCAACACATTTTGTGCACCTTCTGTGGGCCAGGGGCCACACCCAGCCTTTACAGTGGTAAAGGATTAGTCCTTCTGATCGGAGTTATGAGGGTGGTCCTAGATTTATCTACGTGTCAGATTTTGAGATGGCAAAACTGAAGCAGGACAGATAAGCCCAACAAAGATTATTTCTATAGGGGGTTTTCAGGTCCAGTTATTGGGTTGAATTACTGGGTCCAAGATCATGAGGCATTAGTTGAGAAGTTCAATTTCACATTCTGCAGAAGTAGTCTCAGAGATGGCCTGTGAGTTTACCCTTAGCCAGAATGGGGCGGTCATCCTCTTGCACAGAATGGGACTGGGAGTCTACTCCTGAGCCTACAGGGATGACACAGCCATTCCTATGAACAGTCCATATGCCAGGCCGTTAAATCTAACTCACTGGTGAGCAAGTAGTTCAAGAAACTCAGGTTTCCAGAGATGTGTTGTTAACCCTCGGAACAATCTAATTTAGCCCTCATGGAAATAAAAAGTCAGTAAGTACATTGAATATACATAAAAATAAGTTCAGACTTGAGATCTAGTCCTTAATGGGGAACCAAGAGCCTGATCCCGTCTCTATCTCTATCTTTGTCTCTGTCTCTCTCTCTCACACACACACACACGCATGTGCACCCATGCACAAATCCTGTTTACTTCAATATAAACAGCAGAAACACCTACTGACATAAGAAAAAAATGATAGTGCTTTTGGAAAAAGAGAAGAATTCAGAAAGTCCCATGCTTGGCAAAAAAATAAAACTTGTCAGCTTGCACAATATTTTACAACAGGCAGGGTAGAACATCACCGCATTTGGGTTCATGGAACATCTCAAGCTGCTTCTTAAACATTTAGGGTTTAGGCAAAACCATAAAGACTTTCACCAACCACTTTTTTCCTTCATTTGTAAACCCATATTTAAAAGAAATGTAATCCATATGTTTCTGATTCATTTACACTTAGATCATCAAAATCATATTTTTTTACGAATTACTTGATGCCCCAAAACCCCTGTGAGTCTTTCAAGTTTTTTTCTTAGAAACAAAAATTTGAACTTGGTTTGTTGTTGTTTTAAGGAACTGAGAAGTACATGGTTCAAGTGGGATCTTGGGAACTTGGCCAGTGCACATGTGGCCTCCATCTAATTTATCCCTCTATCTTTACACAGTTTTCTATTTATTGATTGTTCTCTTTCTACGTATGCCAGTTATGTCTATCTTTGAAAATTTGAAAATGAGGTTGCTTTGGGGTGCATACAATGCTACAGTAAAGCAATTCTAAAAACTTCCTGATCCATGATGAGAAAGATTGATAAGAGTCCAGACTGATATGACGCTTGCAGCCGAGCCATTTTTGCTTTTGTCAGACGTGAACCATCTGATAGGACACCAAGCTCAGATGGGGTTACTTGGAGACCATGATAAAATGAGACGCAATAAGGCCACTTCATAATTTGATCTAAATACAGACACAAGATCACTCTATAACCCACAAAATACCAAACCCCTCCCTTTGCTAAGTGAGCAATGGCTGCTTCTTTACTCAATGATAGAACCAACCTCACTTTGACAGCTTACAACCTAGAAGAAATCATTGCCTTCTTAGACCCTCCCTAAATCATCCAATCAACACTCAAATCCTAGGATAGGTTCTCTCTAACGCTCTAGTGCTGAGGCACCCCAGGGTACCCCCATGATGTGCGTTCTCCCTTGCTGCAATAAGTAGTAAACCCAGCAGGTGTGTTCCTGGTGGTCTTTGACTAAAGGCATTGAAAATATAAAAAGAACATACCTATTTCCTCTCTTAGTTCCCAAATTCACCTATTCTAGAGATCTAAAGGTGGCTGATTCCAGAAGGAAGAAAAGAAGGGGGCCTAGGAGACGTCTGTGCTTTGAGAATGGGGCACAGAGAAACAGGGAAGCAAATACTGTATTGTGTGGCAGGGAAAGGACCAGAATCTTTGAGTCAGGATTTGATTTCTGTTCTACCACTTGGATCTTCGGCAAGTTACTTGGCCTAAGGAAGCTTCCATTTCTTCATCTATTAAGTGGAAATAATTACTCCTATTTCAAGAGTAATTTTAGAGGGGAAAATTGAGTAATATGTGTATAGTGCCCCCACCAATCCTGATAGATTATCCCCTGGCATCTCCTCCTCTCTAAGGTTGCCAGATTTAACGAATAAAAATATATAATTTCCAAGTGTTCTGTATTTTCTCTGTTAACCCTACTTCTATGCCTGCCACACTCCATGGGACCAGAATTAAATAATAGGTACCAAAGCATCTCAGGTGTGCTACAAAATAAAACTAGAAACACCATCTCAAAAATCTTAGGAATTTAGCTCTCCCTGAAATCTAATTGCAAAATAAAGGAAATGAGGTTAGTTGCTAGACCCAAAACACACACTGAGTGTTAAGGAAAGTTGGAATTATACTTCCTCACAGGAAATTTATTAAAATTGAAAAGACCCGTCTCTGAAGTAACACTAGTAAATAAGGTATATGATTCACAGCGACGGCTGCAAAGTTGTTCTTGCAGGCTTACTTTTTTGAATGACAGTCTCTAAATGTTTACAAGTGGGAAAGGAAACATGCAACTTAATATGTTTTTATCTGTGTTTTCAAGGAGAAAATTGCTCCACAGGATCAGATAAACAGACATTTGACCAGGCCACCCCCAGATTACAAAGACCAAAGAAGAAACACGGGCAATATGCAGCCAAACACTGCTCCGTATTCTGGTAAGTATTCTTAAAAATCAGTAAAAATAGGGAGTCCTGGGTGGCTCAGTCAGTTAAGCATCTGCCTTTGGCTCAGGTCATGATCCTAGAGTCCTGGATCAAGCCCCACATTGAACTTCCTGCTCAGTGGGGAGTCTGTTTCTTCTTCTCTCTTTCTGCTTCTCCCTCTCCCTCTCCCTCTGCTACTCCCTCACCCTCTACTTCTCCCTTCTGCTACTCCTTCTCCCTCTGCTTCTCCCTCTCCCTCTGCTCCTTGCCCCTGCCCATGCTCTCTCTCTCTCTCTAATAAATAGATAAAATCTTTTTAAAAAATCAGTAAAAATCGTAACTGCAGAAGAAAAAAACGATTCAGCTTTTAACCTCTCCTCCTCTCCTGCCTCATTTGGAAATAACATCTTTCTTAGAATCCTGCACTAGTTCCCATTTAACCTCCCATTTAATTTTTGGATCAACTTGAGTGGTTTTCAGTCCTTTCTTCATTTCCTGCTGATTCTTGTCCTCTATTCACATATTTCACTGCCCTTCAAATTACCTCAGAGAGTTCAAGAGAACTTAAATATTTTCGAACTCCTCAGTTTGACCGTTCTCCTCCCAGCAAGGTATCCTGACCCTGATCATGTAAGGTAAGCGGTCATTCCTCTCTCTTGGAACTTGCATGAAGCCTGATCCACTTATCTCCCCTTGTCCTCAGCATGGCTGAAAGACAAGATGGCAGTTCCTTTGGAACATGGCTTCTTACACCATGGCCTATCAGTGGGTTCAAGGGAAGCTCGGAGTTTTGGAAATATAATACAAAATTCAACGTGGGTGTTTGGGCTTTTCTTTTCCCATTCATATAAAAGAATCTCAAGGATAGCAGCCTCAGGCTGAACAGGTGGCTGTACTGTGTTGTCAGGGGTCCAGGCATCTTTTGTTTTTCTGCTCCACCTTCTTTCACATGGAGTTTCCTCCCTAAGGGTTGCCTTGAGACCAACACACCACCATTCTTCATGTCGTATTCCAGGTAGAAGGATGAAAGAAGGGAAGAGGTAGAACGCCCTCCCAAAGGAGTCAGATTCTCTTTTTAAAAGAAGCTTCTTGAGGGGTACCTGAGTGACTCAGTCGGTTAAGCGTCTGCCTTTGGCTCAGGTTGTGATCTCGGGGTCCTGGGATCAAGCCCTACATCGGGTTTCCTGCTCAGCTCAGCAGCCTCCCTCTTTCTCTGCTGCTCCCCCCGCTTGTGCTCTCTCTCAAATAAATAAATAAAATCTTAAACAAAAATAAAGTAGGTTTTTTGGACTCTTACCTAATAACTTCTACTTCTAGCCAGAATGTATTCATCTGGATCCTTCCATCACCAAGGAAGCTTGGGAAATATGGTTTTTCAGCTGGGCATATTGCTGCAAAATCAAGGGTCCGTTTCTAAGGGAGACAGGGCGACTGGATGCTTGGTAGGCATCTGCGAGTGCGTTTCACAGTACACATGGACTTTTCCTAAGGGTGGATCCTTGGCATCCAGTTGCCAATTCCCAAATGGATTAAGAACCAGTACCCAGAGCACTGTACTTCCCATGTCTTCTGAGAATGAAATAAGCGACAAGCACAACACAAACTCTCTTTGTCATTTTCTGCTTTAATCTTAGTGCAATAATAATCACCTTGCCCAGATGTTAACATTAGAAATGATGTATGAAAAACACATGGAACAATTTTGACCACATATTAGGAACTTCTAAATACTAACTGTGATTACTATTTTGTGACCTTCATGGAAATTCTGTCTATTGTGGTTGTTTGAAACTATTGCTCTTCTCTTAAACCTTCTCAGGGCATTTTGTCAAAATAGAGGGCACCTACGGGGAATGATTTTTAAAACCTTTATATCTGGGGCGCCTGGGTGGTTAAGTTGCTTCAGTGTCTGCCTTCAGCTCAGGTCATGATCCCAGGCTCCTGGGATTGGGTCCCATGTTGGGCTTCCTGCTCCGTTGGAAGTCTGCTTCTCCCTCTGCCTCTCTCTCTTGCTCTGTCTCTCATGAATAAATTTTTTAAAAATCTTAAAAAAAAAACCTCTAATTTTTTTTCTCATAGCACTTTCATAGTGTCCTTTCCCTTCTCATGAAACCCTTAGATACCAAGATGCTGTTGCTTACCCTTATCAGCTGTCTGTCAGCTTTTTACTATCCCAGCATCTCATACCCGACTCTGATCCCTCTTTATCAAGTTCTTCCTGCCTTCCCAGGGCAGAGCTGTGTGCTCAGTTTGGATATACAGGGAGATACAAGAGACTGTTCCTGCCTTTGAGGGGTCCGTAGTCTAGTGGGAGACATATTAAAACAAACAACAAGGACTTCAGCCTGTCAAGCTGTATGCCATGTTAGTTATCCCCAAACAGTTCCAGGCTTCCCTAGAGCTACAACTACAGCCATGTTCTTCTTCTATAGTGCTGTTCTGATATTTCCATGTGTGTCCCATTCTCGTTTCTTAGTATTTCTGATTCTGTGGGCCTCCCTGCATCTGTGCAGGGAGAGTATTTTAAAAGATTATCTTTCTCCAAGTTACATATTTAATTCAATCTCTCATTTACTCATTCATTCATTCAATATCAAGCAAATACCTACTTTGCACTCCACTAGACTTAGAGAATAGGACAGTGAACCGAACGGGCAAAAATGCTTTCCCCCATGGAACTTATCATCTACCAAGCCCTTACTTTTATCTTTCTCACATGTCATTTTTGCTTCTCAAGATGTCTCTCCATGATGACTTTGATTGCCCCAAGTCAGGAGGGTTTTAACATGTTGACTCATCACTGTCCAATATGTGGTGCCTCCCTAAAGGGCAGCCTACAATTGATGGTTCCACTTTGAGATTCCATGGATTTCCCAATACAAAAGCTAAGTGCGGAACAAAAGCTTCCAAGAGCAAATCCCACTGGACTGCACAGCAGCTGGTTAATCAAAGTTCTAGTCTTTGGTCTTGGAACAGATAAAGCTAATTCAAAATGAAAGAAAGGTTGACTATCACCTCCCCTCGGTGACTCCAGAAGAGGAGTAAAGTAAAACCTAAAAGCTAGAGCCATTTTATGCCTTTTTCTCTATATTATATAAAATCTTGACCAAGGGATGACTTAGGGGATACTTCCCTCTCAAAGCTGTCTTACTCCTTTTATAAAAAATGGCATGATGGTTATTTCTATTTGTTTTCTACCTGAAAACAGTTTCAGAGTGGATAAGTTATTGCAAATTGCTGTAAAATATGTGGTTATGAACTAATATAATTATCTTCTCTTTCTCAGGTGGCTCATCTACCGTGAGTTTAAACGCTAACCAGGCTTTGGCAAACCCAGTTTCCACACATACCATTTTGACTTCGAACTCCAGCCTCATGTCTACTTCCCATGGGACAAGAATGCCATCGTTACCCACAGGAGTTCAGAACATGGGGATGTATGGAACTCTGCCTTGCAGTCAGCCTGGCACGTACAGCGTCCCTTCAGGAGTGACTCAGCTGACCCAGCAGAGGAACCCAAATCAAGTGATAGCAAATCAAAACAACCCTCTAATGCCACGGCAACCTACCTTAGGGGCAAGTAATAATAATAGCGTGGCCACATTTGGAGCTGGGCCTGTTAGCAATTCCCAACAACTAAGACCAAATTTAACCCATACCATGGCCAGCATGCCAGCACAGAGAACGTCAAACGTAATGATCACGTCCAGCTCAACAACACCAAACTGGGCCTCTCAAGAAGCAACAACCAAACAGCAGGAAGCCCTGAAGTCCACGGCAGTCCGCTTCCCCACAGGGACGCCTGCAGCCTACACTCCAAACCAGTCCCTGCCACAGGCAGTAGGCAGTCAGCAGTTTTCCCAGAGGCCAGTGGCTCCTCCTAACCAGTTAACACCAGCGGTGCAGATGAGACCCATGAACCAAATGAGCCAACCATTAAACGGACAAACCATGGGTCCACTGAGAAGTCTGAACCTCAGACCCAATCAGCTCAGCACACAAATATTGCCTAATTTGAACCAGTCAGCAACAGGGTTGAGTCAGTCGAGGACGGGCATAAGCCAGTCGCCATCCCTGACACCAGGCAGTTTCCCTTCACCCAACCAAAGTTCCAGGGCTTTTCAAGGAACCGACCACAGTGGTGACTTAGCTTTTGACTTTCTCAACCAACAGACGGATAACATGGGCCCTGCCCTGAACAGCGATGCTGATTTCATTGATTCCTTATTGAAGACAGAGCCTGGTAATGACGACTGGATGAAAGACATCAATCTTGATGAGATCTTGGGAAACAACTCCTAAAGGAGAAGAGGGAGAGAATTAATAAACTCCACACACTAAAAGGCAGTATTTTACAAGGACGCTGTAAAGGCCAAACTCTTAACTTTTAGTTGGACTACATGAAGATACCTTGGCATACACATGGAAGCAGAAAGTAACTACAGTGCTTGGTTCAAATGGTTGTTTTAAGTCTCCAACCTGAAAGTAAAATCTTGGGATCACTCTTCCCTATCTAAACTCCAGGACACAGTATCCAGTTTGCCCAAACAGAACTGTGATGTTGACGTGTAATCAGTTGTGTAAAATAGGTTTCCCGAGCTCCTTTCCTCCCTGAAAGAAAAGTAATAGAGCTTGTGGCTTGTTAAACCCCACGTCATATGGAGGTACCAGTTCCCAGCAACAAGCAACAAATTCCTTCGTTTGCTCTAATAGGTAGTCAGTGTGGTTTAATCTTCCCACTCTTGTTTTTTCCTTTAGCTTTCCTAAAATGTTCAGGGTAGATTGGGATGTTATAGGTTTGTTTGGAGTAACCAAACAGTGCTGCAAGTAGAGGAGAGCCCGAGAAACTAGAGAACATCCAGTGGATCATAGAGTTTCTTCCCCAGATTCACCTCTCACTTGGTCAGTTTTCCCACATACGCCATACTTCAGCAACATGCCGAGTCCGGTGATGAGACAAGATTGCAGAGCTCTCCAACTTTATTTGGGTTTCCACAACCCATTCCCAGGTCCATTTCCAAGTCTTAGATACAATCACAACTTGTCCTAATCATACTGAAATATTGGTGCATACCTGTCTGCATCAGATTTCACTATTTCAAAAAGAAAGCATCCCACTGAACATAGCTACAAAGGAGATTTATCTAGCCACAGATAACCTGGGGTGTTACTTATTTTGATGATACCTGCTGGTTAGTTCCCATGTTGAGTGAAATTAAGCCTTGTCTTCCCTGCTTATTTTGATGACCAGAGACTGATTTGTAAGAAAACAGAGAGAAGAAGGTATCTTGTTTTGATTGGAGATAAGAAACAGAAGATCAGGACAAGAAATGGTGGGTATGGTTGGGTACAGATCTATTTGACAGGGTTTGAAGGAAAGCATAATTGAGAGAGAAAACAATCTGTCCTGATTTGGGCATATTTGGGTGAACAGCTAAAGAGAATGTGATCCATTCCAGTAGCAATGTATCCATTCTTGGCTCCCTGATGTGATGTATCGTCACCACATGCTAGATGGACCTGCGTATCCAGGTTTTCTCCCTCAGGGCCGAGCACTGTATCAAACAAAGAGTTATTGTTGAGTCTTGTCACCTCAGAACCCACACACAGATCAGCTATAAAACAGAGAGGACGTGTGCTGATTTGGAATGGATGCAAAATGTCACTATCATTTTCCTCATTACGGAAGAACATAAGTTATCTTCAGCCTTTTTAGTTATACGCCCGCATAGTCAATTATCAGGTGTAATTTAACTGGACTCATTTAATAACTAAGTCTTTCAGTATCTGTTCTAAAAAAATCATATTTTGAAAGTTACACAAAGCCCTCTATCAACCCTTAAACTGTCTAGAAGCACTCTTCTTCTTTTACACAATACCAACGTCACTGGCCCAGAATCTTTTCTGTGCTAGGTTGTAAATATGAATAAATGACTTCTTTTGTAAACTTTTGTAAAGAATATTTTGGTAGAAATACTTAAAACATATTCTTTGGGTTATATTTATACATATGTGAAATAAATATACTATCAAAAGGTTATATTTTATACAAAAAGTAAATTGTTACCTTTTGTATGCTAATATACGAAGTTTTGTATAATATGATGGTTTATTTTTAGCTCTACACTTAAACCGTAAGAGGTCAAGTGGGAACTTTTGAAAACTATCAAGAGGCTTGTGTGACAAATTTATATTCTGAAACCTCAAGAACTAAGCATTCCAGGTTTCAATTTTTTCTTTTTTTTTTTTTCCTCTCCCTAATTATTTTTAAACCTTTAGTTCTTTTGTCTTATTTGATCCTACTGCTGTGGACATTGTATTGGTCCTTGTTGCATGTGGTCTACTGTGTGTTTTCCCATTTTATAAAACAGTGTTTCTCCATGCAAAAAAAGGAAAAAAATATGTACATATAAACACTTTTATTTTATGACTCCTCCATATTACTGTACATAATGGCCAGCACTTCCCAGTTACACTCCTGTGATTCAGCTTTTCTCTACTCTAACATAAATAGTATGTTTTGTAGTAGCTATCAAATTTAAGAGATTAAGCAATCAGAATGTTTGGATTTTCTTCTATTTTAATGTGAATTTCATAATTAATGTCTATTTATTCAGCTATTCATTAAAATACAGGATTCTTTGGGGAAAAAATGGTGTAGTCTATAGTTTCTGTTTTTTGGCAGCCTATGACCAAAGATGATGTAATTTTCCTGAAAGCTGAGATGATGACAATTTGATAGACAGAATGTGGCTAAAACTTTAAGATTTACAATGTAAAAGCTATTGGAATCCAATCTCCCATTTATAGAGATACCAGACTACTTAATTGTTGGCATTGTTTATCATTCTGACATATTATTACAGGAGATAGAAGTCATTTTTCTTTCTTTTTTTATTCAAAGACTAGAAAGCAGTTTAGGCAAATAATTCATTCTTGGCTTTGTGTTAAGCCCAATGAAGATAAATAACCCTGCTCTAAGTGAATGCACTACTACTACTTGCATTACTGTAACTGCACCCATGACTGTAAAGATTTCAACCTGTAAAACAAGGATTTTGTATTGTGTGTAATTTCATGTGTTAAAAAGTAGTTTTAAAACATTCGGAAGTGGTTCTCTTGTATGAAATCATACTTTCAGTCACCAACAATATTGTTGCTATTATCACAGAAAGTTCGGAGAACTATTAATAGTGATGGGCAGATTTATTCTCTGGGAAGCTTCTCCTACTAGTGAAATGTTGCCTAGTCTCCTTTCAATGTTCGTTAGTCCACTTAGAAGGTTTGTATTAAAATCCTGTATGCACAGTATCACTAAATACCGAAGACACACTCCCTAAGCCTCAGGCATGGTGGACCTTTGCTTGGGCACTGGCCAAGTCTGTTCAGGCCAGTCTGAGTGAACACAAGGCCAGGTAAACACAGCTTCACGGGAACGCATTTACACATTCCTTCTTGAGAGTCAAAGAGGTTAAGAAAAAGGTGGGAGGAGGTGATGGGAATCGTTCCTACCAAGGTTCTTTTTTTTTTTTTTTTTTTTTTACTTGACAGATAGAGATCACAAGTAGGCAGACAGCAGGCAGAGAGAGAGGAGGAAGCAGGCTCCCTGCTAAGCAGAGAGCCCGAGGCAGGGCTCGATCCCAGAACCCTGAGATCATGACCCGAGCTGAAGGCAGAGGCTTAACCCACTGAGCCACCCAGGTGCCCCCTACCAAGGTTCTTGCTCCCCTGTTGAAGTATGTTGCTGCAGTTCCATTGTCCCTCCCCCCCTGCCAGAAGGATGTGTGGCATTATCCTCTTTACTTGTGTTATTCATGGAGCAATGATAAAATTGACATTCTGTAGGGTCCCTGTCCAGTGACTCTGGAAAGTTTGATAGTAAAGAAAGAAAATCAACATTGATAAAAATAAAGAAAATACACACAAATTAAGAGAAAGAAATATGTAATTCTAAAATTGCCTATGAATCCCAGTATGTACCCATGGAAGTAGACTTGAGAGAAGAGATGAGAGTAAAAACAAGTACAAATAAACCAGGAGCTCTGCTTCTTCCCATGCTGTTGACAAAGGCAATTCAAATTCTTAAACATTTTATCTATTTCCATTTGCTGTCTCTGTGACTATTGTTTTCTCACCCAAAAATGAGAACGTGGGGCTGAAATAGCTCCATATTCCTTTTCAACTATAAAGTTCTGATTGTTTTTTTTTCCAAAGCTAAATAGAAAATTAACCACACACCAAAAAACTCAAATAGCATTATAATTTTTAAACTAGAGAAATCACTGTTCAACCTTTTGAAAATCTTCAGGTTTTCAATCAACTTTACATCACAAAGCAGCCATCTCCTTTCAAATTAAAACAGGAAGGAAAGAGCTCCTCATAGTAAGCTAGAACTAGACTGTTCACAAACAGGCAGTGTCGATGATGAGCCCACCAACCAAATACAAATCAAGTCCTAAAGGTTGAAAGCTGGAATGTGATATTAAAAGGTCATTTTCCTGTGAGATCATAGAATTTCATAAAGTAAACTTGGCCTACTAGGAAGGAGGAAACCAGTACTTTGAATAGTGTCCGCCATGGGTATGTATGAATGAACGTTTGTGAGTTTAAATGATAGTGTAACATCTTTTAAATACACGTTCTAAATTGCTATAATAGACAAAGTACAAGTAGTGGCCTAGGACCAACTTCATTGGCAGCTTTAACATAACTAAAACATTGTATCATGGGAGTTAACAAAACACATTGACTTTAGATTTTTAAAAACAAATGCTGTAGTCACTGCCTTGCATGCAGTAATAATAAGAGGATTGGGGGGCACTTGGCTGGGTCAGTTGGTGGAGCATGTGACTCTTGATCTTAGGGTGGTGAGTTCAAGCCCCATGGTGGCTGTAGAGGTTACTTAAAAATAAAATCTAAAAAAAAAGAAAAAGAAAGAAGAAGAAGAAGAGGGCTTTTGTTTATTTACAGAAATAGCCTTTACGTTCTCTTTTAACCAAATTTAAGTCATCTTCAGCTCCAGGATATGCATGAGCATAATTTTTAAAAAATATTTAGGGCTCTTTCTGCATATGGGAGGGAAAGAAGAAGGAAAAGGGAAAGAGGGGGAAAAAAACATATCTCAGATAGGCTTAGGGAAAGAATTCACTGGTTGACACAACTAAAAAGTTTACAAGGTAGTTCTGGGTTTGGGCACAGCCAAATCCCGCAGGTAAACCATGTCATCAAGAATTGGCTCTTTTTCTCTTTCTCACCTTTGCTTCCCTGTGCCTTGATTCCATTCTCAGGCAGGCCCAGCTGTAATGGTGGCGAGACGGTTGCTAAAAGCTCCAGGCTTACATCCTCACAACTCCAAGTCCAACATAAACAATAACGAATGCTTTCCTTTCAAGAAATGTAGCTTTGCATCTCAGCAAGCTTTGATTTGGCCAAGAAGAATCAGTGTTCTAATTGGCCAGGACTGAGTCAAATGCTTTCCCCTGGAGGCAGAGTTAGTGTTAATACCACCAAACCAGGGATGCCTGGGTGGCTCAGTTGGTTAAGCCGCTGCCTTCAGCTCAGGTCATGTGGGATGGAGTCCCCCACATCAGGCTCCTTGCTCCGCAGGGAGCCTGCTTCTCCCTCTGACTCTGCCTGCCTCTCTGCCTGCCCGTGCTCGCTCTTGCTCTCTCTCTCTCTCTAACAAACAAATAAATAAAATCTTAAAAAAAAAAAAATACCACCAAACCATAGAACTCAGAGTGAGAAAGAGGTGATTTCCCCAAGGAAAATCAGGTTGCTATTGTGAGAGAAAAAAAAAGAAAAGAGGGAAAAGAAAGAAAAGAAGAAAGGAAGGACAGGAGGGAGGATGAGAGAGGTTGAGTGAGCGAGAGAGAAAGAGATCTAAAATAGAACCACAAATATCTATTGTCCCTTTCTAGCTGTTCGTCCACACACACTGTTTTTCCAATATTTTCAGTTTCAAAATGTCACTAACCCAAGCATCCACCTCCTCCCCATAAGGAGGCAATTCCGTTGCACCTACGTGAGGTAAACTCTTCTCTGTTGGGTCAAGATGAACGAGCAGTCCAAGTCCAAAAGATGTTTATTTTTCCCAACGTATCCAAGTGGAGAGTGAAAGAGGTAATAATGCGCTCTATTTAGAAGACATACTAACATGCGTCGATCACTTCCTACTGAACAAGAAGAGTAAAGACTACTTTTTCCCTGGCTTTCAAGTCAATGACCTGGGGAGGAGAAGTATTAAAAACCCCCCTCTTTCCTCAGGATGCATGCCAGCTGCATTTTACAATGGGAATAATCACCCCGTCCTCAGGGAGTATATTACATTCAGTGCTGGGGAGGGGCCCAGGGAATCAGACTTGAGTTCTCAAGTTCCAATCCTATCTCCTGCTATGAATCCCATCTGTTTGACTTGGCATGCAGTACTTTCAGCCTGGGACTGAGAATTCACCTTTTCACAAAGTATCCCTGGTTTTTAGTCAGGGAAACAAAAAAACACTAAATGGTCCAAGTGTCAGAGAGATTTTAATGCAAGGCATAGGTTGCACAGATGATGGATGAGCTGAGAAGCCAAATAAGGATGGTGAGGCCATCATCCTGAGATGAGCAAAAGCAGAAAGCCACTAAGACTCCTAGGACGGAAAAACAAAAAGTCAGGGGGCCAGGCATCCCTGAGCAGACGCTGCAAGGTCGGCTGGCAAGTCGTATAGGGGCCAGATCTGGTGAGCAGTTTCAGTCGCGGTGATGCCACTAATGACAGAGGGGGAGGAGAAGGAATACAATTTGTCCCTCCTCTCTTCTTCCACTGTCCAGGTGATGCATCTCATTGGCTGAACTCAGCTGGTCATAGCTGACCCAGAAGGTGGGGGAACATAGCCTGGAGCCTTACATCTCAGGCAAGAAAAGGGCAAGGAATAAATCTGCCAATAAACAGGCCCAGGTCTGACACAACATGCTTGTGGATTTCTGGGTCTCAGCCATTTTGGATTGCTGACCTAGAGCAAGAAGCAGATTTCTTAGCAAAGCCCGATTTTCTTCCCTACCTGCTTTGAGAACATTAATTTCAATCTAAATCTGTCTACTTATTATAAAATGGCATCAATTAGGAAACTGTTCAGTTGCAAGTATTTGAGAACTCAACTAACAAACATTTAAAAAAAGAAAGTTGTTTTTGTAATAATTTTTTTTTATTTTTTTATAAGCATATAACGTATTATCAGCCCCAGGGGTATAGGTCTGTGAATCACCAGGTTTACAGCACACTTCACAGCACTCAGCATAGCACACACAAAAGAAGGGTTTTTAAAAAAATATTTTACTGATTCCTAGAAACACGTTTTTCAAATTTTCTTGTTTATGAAATTAGGTTATCATTGACAATAAAGTGAAAAGAAAGCATTATATTATTGTATAGTTATCGGCACCTTTTTTCTTTCATAATGATACATAAAATGATGCTATGTCTTATAGTCCGTGACATCTCGGGTGATGAAATGCAATGCTGCAAATCCTTCATGCAACACGGGGCCTGAGGTGGGCAGACCTAACTTGGTTCACCCATGCTATCAGGTACACAGGCCATTTCTACCTTCATTTCTGCCATGAAGAAACAGAAATTTTCTTCTTTATTCTTGTCTCCTTGTGGTAACAAGAGAGTTACCTCAGCATCGTGCCTATGTCCCAAAATGGAAAAATGGAAGGGAAAAATTATGAAAAGCAAAAAGGATTGCCTATAGCAAGTCTTTACTTTCATTTAGGAAAAGTCACACAACCCAAAGACTTACCCATGCTCATTAGTCATGCCTGAGTCTATGGACTTTCAGATTGACAAGAGAAGCTGGGTGTCAAGGAATTTGTGTTATAGCCTCTATGGCAGAGGATGGCAAGGGAACAGGCAGTCGGAAATGATGGTAACTAAGAGGATAAGACATTCTTGGGAATGATAAGCATAAATTCAGGATGATGACCATCGTGGAGGGAATTTAGAGAAATGTGACTGAAAAAGTATACATGGGGACTTAAATTATGTTATTTTCTAAGCGGGATGGAGACTACATGGTTGCTGCATTTTTAAATATCTTTTTGTATACCTGAAATAGATTATGAGAAATGAAAGAAATTTGAAGTTCTTACTGAAGGGATTCTGCTACAAATAAATGAATAAATAAATAGTGATTGATTTAGATTTATGGCAGTATGTAGATGAAACATACTGAAAGGTCCTCCTGACTAAAATAACAAAAATGCTACATTTAAAAATAAAAAGGAATTTTCAAATCTTCCTAAAAAGCTACAAAAATAAAAACTATGTGGTATGGGCATGAGCAAAGACATAAAGGCCCATAGAGCAAATTGAGACTTGAAAAATAAACCCTAATGTTAACAATCAAATGATTTTCAACAAAATGCCAAGACAGTGCAAAGAGGGAAGACAGTCTTCAAAAATCATGCTAGGACCAGTGGATATCCACATACAAAAAATGCTATTAGACCCCTACCTCATATCATACACAAAAGTAAACTCAGGATGGTTCATAGACTTAAATTAAGAACTAAAACTGTGAAGTCCATAGGGAAAATAATGTAAATCTTTATGACCTTGGATTAAGCAATAATTTCTTAGATATGACACCAAAACCACAAGAAACAAGAAAAGATAGATAAATTAAACTTCACCAAGATAAAAAAAACTTTGGTGATTCAAAAAAGTCACTATCAATAAAATGAATAAAGAGCTGCTTTAGGGATCTCCAGAGTAAAAGACCCACAGAACAAATAGGAGATATATCTATGTATGTATATCTGTATGTTTATATCTGTGTCTCTATCTATCTGTCTGTCTATCTATCTCCAGAGAGAGAGAGAGAGAGATTTATTATGAGAAATTATTTCATGCAGTTATGGAAACTGAGAAGGCCCATGACCTGTCATTTGCCAGCTGGAGCCCCGGGAAAGCTAGTGGTATAACTCAGTCTGAGCCCGAAGGCCAGAGAACTAGGGGAATGAGGATGTGAATCTGAATCCAAGGGTGGGAGAAGATGTGATGAGCTGTTCCAGCTCAAGAAGTGAGGCAGAAGAAGAAGAAGAAGAAGAAGGAGAAGGAGAAGGAGAAGGAGAAAAGAAAGAGAGAAAGAGAGAAAGAGAGAAAGAGAGAAAGAAAGAAAGAAAGAAAGAAAGAAAGAAAGAAAGAAAGAAAGAAAGA